>NW_028300880.1:2185000-2452500 GCF_049000335.1 Polistes dominula | reverse complement strand
TGATACATAAATGTATAAGTTTGTATCAAAGTATATAAGTGTATATATGTAAATTGGTTTTATGATTAATTGTTGTTAATTATAGTGAATATAAAACTAAAATGTATCTTTATGTATATTATATGTCTTGCAATTATTATGAATATTATTATGAAAGATTAATAGAAGTTATTTCTTATTATAATAACACATACTTACATATATATATATTTATATATATATATATTTGTACATGAATGTGTATGTAAAATCGATTATTGAAATGATCGTGATTCATAATAGATTATTGTCACATGATTAAAATTTCCATTTTAAATCTTACAGGTGTTACCAATCTTACAAACTCATGCAAATAATTATTAGAAAAATAAAAAGAAAAATTGTATCGTACATAAATAACAAATAATCTAACGTTGATATAAACTATATTTAAAAAAAAAAAAAAAAAAAAAAAAAACAAACCAGTTTTTTTTTCAAAACGAACAAAAAAAAAGCAACAACAAAAAAGATGAAACGTAAATGAGTAATAGAGTTTAATGGTTAAGTGTTATTATAAATAAAACAAAAAAATATAAAAAAAGTGCATTAATGTTAGAAAAAAAAAGAAAAAAACAACGTTTTGTTTTTAAGTTTAGATTTACACCGACGTCATAGTATAAAAGTGTAAAATCAAGGACAACAACAATGATGATGATGATGATGACTTCTTCGAATCAAATGTAATATCGTTTTATATTCAACGAGGAATCGTAAAACCTTTCGTATATTGCGGTGCAACGCAATGCAATGCAATGCAATGCAATGCAACGCTTGCTTTGATAATCGCAACAGTCAACAACGCCTATCGCGTTACTATAGTAAAAAAAAAAAAGTAACAAGATAAAGAGAGATAGATAGATATAGTCTGCTTCTATACTTCAACTATTCAATAGTCGATATTTCACGCGCAAGTGCACACCCTTCCTTTCAACCCTTCACCCTTCTCATATTCGTCTTAACCTCTCACCCTTACCACTCCCACCCAGCTTTGTTCCTTTCTTTATTCCCCAGGTTATCTTTTTTCTCACTTTCTCTCTTCTCATTTCTTTTTTTCTTATTCTTTTCTTTTTCTAACACCATCCATTTTTTTTCTATCACTTTCTTCTTCTTTTTGTTGTTTTTTTTCTTTTTTTTGGTATTTTATTTTGCAATTTTTATCTATTTTTTTTTTATCATATTGTGATAATCTCTTTTTGTTTCTATTTAATTTTGTTTTATTTATTTCGAATTATTTCTCTTTTTTTTATGTCACACATATACACTCACTCTTTTTTTTATTATTATTTTATATTATAATTTATTGTTTTTTTTTTATTTCAACATTTTTATCTATCTCTATCAAATTGTTTCTCTCTTTTCGTTTCTCTTTAATTTTGTTTTATTTATTTGGAATTATTTCTCTTTTTTTTTATGTCACACATATAAATGTACATTCTTTCTTTTTTTTTATTATTATTATTTTATATTAGAATTTATTGTTTTTTTTTTATTTCAAAATTTTTATCTTTTTCTATCAAATTGTTTCTCTCTTTTCGTTTCTCTTTAATTATGTTTTATTTATTTGGAATTATTTCTCTTTTTTTTATTTATGTCACACATGTACACACATATACACTCACTCTTTTTTATATTATCATTTTATATTATAATTTATTGTTTTTTTTATTTTGCAATTTGTATCTTTTTCTATCAAATTGTTTCTTTCTTTTTCTATTCTTCTTCTTTAATTTTATTTTATTTATTGAGAATCATTTTTTTTTTTTATGTCACACATATACTCGTACATACTTTCTTTTTTCATATTATTATTATTTTATATTATTTATATAATTACACACACATTATTAATTTATATTATAATTTATATGTTGAAAGATAGAAATGTAAAATTATTAAGTTCGCCATCTATCTGTGAATAAGTTAATTACTTTCAAAACTAGAATATAGTTTTGATTTATAGGTTAGAATATTCTATAATGTAATACCATTCTATTTTTAAGAGAAATAAAATATATTGTTAAAAATAAAGTGTGATAGAGTTTTATCGATTAAAATAAAGTAATATTTATGTAGAACGTAACCTAAAAAAAATAGAATAACTAATTTGATGAATAAGCCAATTTGAAATTGGTAGTAAAGGGTTACTTAACACTTATATTAAAATGTCCTTGATAAATTTAAATTCTATCATGCTTTTTAACACTTTCTTTTCTTTTCTTTTTTTTTTTATCTGTTTTTATATTTTACACACATATCTGATTTTATTTTTTATATACTCTAACTATCTCTTTCTCTCTCACAACACACACACACACACACACACACACATGAACTCTTTCATTGAATTACTTCTACACACACTCACTTTCTATTAATTTTTTTCATACATTATTTTCTTTATTATGTGTATGTATGTGTGTGTGTGTGTGTGTGTGTGTTTGTTCGTTGTTAAGATGTTGTAATCATTCAAAAAATAATTTTCTTTTTTTCAATGCTATTTTTTACAGATTGCTTTTTTTTTAAATGAAATTCAGGTAGATATATTTCTTTTTTTTTTTTTTTCTATTACTTTTGAATTTATAAAAGGAAAAAAAAATAATAGCGCGAATTTTACGAGCACGTATTATAATTTTGTGAAGAAACGGATTTGTGCGAACGTCGCTTTTCATGCAACGCAATACTTAGCCGCCCTTGCACTTTATTCTAACTCCTCGCATATGTAATTACGCCGATTAGCAAGACTTAACGACGACAACGACGACGACGACAACGACTACGAAGACTATGATGATGACGATGATGATGATAATTTCTTTTCTGTTTTATTATTTTTTTTTTCATTTTTTTTTTTTTTCTATTTCATCACTGTCATTCATTTTCCTTTTTTTTTTTTTTAATTCGAATTTCATTTAATATGTAATACTAATTGACCATATTAGTTGTATTATTATATTGAATTGTATTTATTATTAATTTATTAAATTCATTTTAATTAAATTAATTGTATTTATTATTAATAATTAATTTAATTATTTTAATTTTTAATTTTAATTAAATTTAAGTAAGAATTATTTCAATTCATTTTAATTAAATGAATTATACTTATTATTAATTAATTTAATTTTTTTTTAAATTTTAATTTAATTAAATTTAATTAAGAATTCATTAAATTCATTTTAATTAAATGAATTATACTTATTATTAATTAATTTAATTTTTTTTTTAATTTTAATTTTAATTTTAATTAAATTAAATTAAGAATTCATTAAATAGATTTTAATTAAATTAATTTAATTTTTAAAAATTAATAATTAATAATTTATTATTATTATTTATTTCAGGATATATTTTTAGTCTTCAAAAAAAAAAAAAGAGCAAAAGATTTTTTTTCTACGAATTAGATTTGATAAGATATAAGATTAGATGATACAATTAGATACATTGTGTTCAATTAAATCAAATTGCCAACGTGTTTATGATCTTATTTCTTATATTTTTTTTATCTTTCGTTTGCGTTTACGATTATCATCGGAAATAATTGCTGAATGAAGAAACCTTGTCTTTTATTTTTTTTTTCTGGTCATGATAAAAATTACGTTTCCTTAATCGATCGATAGATTTGATATACAAACCAAAAAAAAACAAAAACAAAAAAGTATTTCATACTAAATTAAATATATCCTATGTACAAAACCATCGAAAGAAAAAAAATTAATTCAAGAAATGCAATATACAAATAAATAAATGTAATAAACAAAATATTATTAACCAACATATCAAACAATGTTGGTTTCAAAAAATAAATCAAAAAATAATTAAACCCGAATGAATTTTTCATCTGATAATATTTAAATAATCACTATAATTATAATATAATAATATAATAATCTTATTTAAATATATATATAAATTACATGTCACGTTGTTTGTCCGCAATGGACTCCTAAACTACTGAACCGATTTTAATCAAATTTTGCACACTGTGTGCAGTTTTATCTAACTTGAAAGATAGAATAGTTTATATCTCAATTTATAATCGCAATATTATTTTATGGCGAATTATTTGTTTATTAACAAAGACTCATGATTATTTCCGTTAGTTCAATAAAATTCTAACAGATGGCGGTATAAAGTAATTCGTTGACTTAAAGACATGTGTATCGGACTGATTGTGAGCCACAGCAACGCGTGGCGGGACACCCCTAGTAAATAATATAAAATAATAATAATAATAATAAAATTATTTTAATTCGTACTTGTGGAAAAAACCAAATACGGTGTATATGGTAAACGATAGAATTCAGAAAACGCCTAATACTGGAACTTAGGTCATCCAGGCTGAAATTTTTTAACAGATCAACAACTTTAGGTTTTCAGAATCAATCCTAAAACCAGACAAACGAAATAAACGAACAACTTAATAAAAGAATCAATTTAGACAATGTCAATAAATTATTCAGCTCATAGTTGCTGTCTAGTTGCCTAAAATTAGGACACACATGACACAATCATCCTACCAGTAGCCCTTTATGGTATCAAAACGTGATCCACTTACGTTACGGGCACAAAAGAAATTGATGGTTTAAAAGATAAAGTTCTTCGTAAAATATTCGGTGCAAAATGCGATGAGGAAACGAACGAATCATAGAAGACCCCCATAACATAGAAATACACCGAACTGTACAACAAAACTGGACATCATTAACTTAGTAAAATCACGCCTATTAAGACTGGCAGGTGACGTGGTGCTTATGGGGGTGGATCGAATGGTGCATAAAATGCTGATCGATATATCAACGGTGAAAAGACCACGTGGGTAAACCGAGTAGATGAAAGGACAATATTATTTGGGGATCTTAAAGAAATGGGCTACGAAGACCGCGAATGGACGGGGTCAAGCTCAGGGACGAGAACACTGGGTGGGTTTGGTATTTGCTGCAATGAACTTTCCAGTTCCTAATCCCAATTAATAATAATAAAAACATAATTAAAAAGAAAATGATTATATCGAGAAAAAAATTGTTAATCTTATTCTTACGAATAATTTGTTTAAATAGAAAATCATGAATATTTGTAATGATCATTACATACTTTATATATATATATATATGTATATTATAATAAAAAGAAATGTAGTAAAAATATAATTGAACATAATACGAGAAATAATGAAATGAAATAATAATAATAATAATAATAATAATAATAATAATAATAATAATAATAATAATAATAATAATGATCAACACGAAGATAGACGATCTTCCTGTGAACGTATAAGCTTGCGCAGGTGCAACCAACTTGTAACTTAGCATGTAACTTAGAACCATCGTGTATCGGTCGTTTGCGTTCGCGCGCACGCATAGTATTTGCCGTTTCCTAATCACTTGCTAGAAGTGAACACTCGCATCAGGTTGACGACCCTTTAATAACCGTACACATACTATATATATATGTGTGTGTAAATATACATATGTATTTACACACATATAACACGTTTAAACATATACCAAAAGATATATGTATATATGAATATATGTGTGTGTGTGGGTATGTGTGTGTGTGATACATGTGTATGCATCAACTATAACTCTACGATCTCATCAAACGTAAATTTATTTTATTCTTTTTTTTTCTTCTTTCTATATATATGTATATATTTTTTGTTCATTTTATTTCCACACAAACCAATTAGGAAACCTTTGGTAATGAGAACAGTCATGAAACTGTCGATGAATATTTAAAAAAAAAAAAAATTTTCTTGGAATAATCTTCTCTTCTTACACTACATCTTTGTTTTGTATTCTCAAAAATTGTTTAAATTTTGCTTCTAAAATATAATAATAATAATTTGTAAATATAATTTTGATATACTATTTTGATATATATATAGTAAGGAGTATATCAAAATTATATTTACAAATTATTATTATTATATTTTAGAAGCAAAATTATATATATATATACTTTTTTTATGAATTTTTGTTTTTTGGTTTGTTGGAAATAATTTTTAATTTAATTGGAACGTTGAGTTTTTGTATTTTTGTTTTTGTTTTTTGTAATCAATTATTTTTATCAATAGTTCATAAAAAATTTGGTATCTTGCATTTGTAATTTTTGGATAAAACGTAATTGTGAATTTATTTCATTTGATTTCAAACTATAATAAATAAATTTATACTATATTTTTTATTTAACTGGAAGATCGAATTTTTGGTATCGAATTTTTGTATTTTCTTTTTTCTTTTTTGTAATCAATTATTGTTTAATATTTTATAAACAATTTGGTATGTTGCATTTGTAGTTTTTTT
The DNA here is from genome assembly GCF_049000335.1 of Polistes dominula. Classification (NCBI taxonomy): domain Eukaryota; kingdom Metazoa; phylum Arthropoda; class Insecta; order Hymenoptera; family Vespidae; genus Polistes; species Polistes dominula. The sequence goes on along the minus strand of NW_028300880.1, from coordinate 2,446,150 downwards.
GATAAAACGTAATTGCAAATTTAATTCATTTGATATCAAAGTATAATAAAAAAAATGTATATTATATTTTTAATTTAATTGCAATGTTGAATTTTTTTTTTTTTGTATTTAATTCTTTTCTGTAAACAACTATTTTTTAATATTATATAGAAAATTAATGAATTATAGAAATTTTATATTAATTAATACTTTTGTCATTTCTGTGATAAAATGTAATTGTTAATTTAATTCATTTGATATTAAAGTATAATAAATAAATTTAAATATTAGATACAAATGAAATGATTAATTTATTATCATTTATTAAATCTTTAATTAAAATTTGTTATTTTATGAATTCAATTTAAAAGAATAAAATATTATTGTTGTTTGATTAAAATTCAAAAAAAAAAAAAAAAAAAATGATAAAATAAAATTGAATTGCACTTCCTCATGATATACATATATATACACATATATATTGATAATATCGTTTGACAAAAAACGTAATTCATATTTATTAATAAAAAAAAAATCTATTTGGAAATCAGTGATTATTATCGTTGGAGTATTAAGAAAGATAAGAAGAGGAAATTTATTAAAGTCAATATTTTAAGTATTTCAACAATTTTTCAACATGGACTTTGTCTTACTCTTTTTTTCTTTCCTTCTTTCTTTTTTCTTTTTTTTTTTTTTTGTTATCATTTAACAAATTTTACTTGTAATTTTTCGTTACCCAAGTAAAGTATGAAAAATGTTATTTGATCATTAAAAAAAAAAGAAAAAAAAAAGAAAAAAGTAAAAATGTGAGTAACGTTGGAAATTTATTTACGTATAAACACACACACACACACGCACATACACATATTTACTTATATAAATATAAAATTGTGCGTACGTCATAAGCGAGAATTGTTATCTATCTTTCTTTTGTTTATCGGTCTTTAAAAAGCTGCAAATTTGTCGCATTTAATATTACGATTAAAACGTAAAACAAAAAAATTTTTTTAAATTTTTAAAAATTTTTTAAAATTGAAAAAAAACTTAAAAATGGTCATTTGAGGTATAAATTGTTTCGAGTTACGTTTTTTAAGCCTTAAAATTATCAAAAAAAAAAAAAAAAAAAAAAAAAGAAAGAAAGAAACAAAATAAAAATTCAAGAAAAAAAAGAAAAAATACAAAAAAGAAAAAAAGCTAAAGAAAAAATAACCGTCTCACATTTTTTTATTTTTTATTTTTTTTTATTCATCAATTTGATTAATTTGTGAAAAAAATTAAAAATTGAAAAAATAGATCATGATAAAATTTTGCGGAAAAAAAAAGAAATTAAAGAAAGAAGACCATTTTTGTTGTCCACCACTTTTCACGTACTTTGTAATGAAGTTGAGAAAAAAAAGGGGGTGAGTGGGTGGTTAGTTAGGGGTGGTTGGCTCTTTTATCCAACAAGTAACAGTACAGACGAATTTATCCTCAATCTCTTTTTTCCCTTTCAAATATTATTTTATATAGTACTTTAAATGCACACGCATATATATATATATATATATGCATTTATGTGTGTATGTGTGCATGTGTGTATGTTCAAAAAGGGCTTTTGATTCTTTGTGCTGAACGTAAAATGTAATAGAAGATAAAAAGAGTGTCTTTAATAAAAATTTCCCTTTTTTTTTAATCTTATTTCGTATACTTTTATCCAATAATAATAATAATAATAATAATAATAATAATAATAAAACTAATGTTAATAAAAAAAATGTGTAGAAAGAAATTTATCAATTTGTATTTCTTTTTATAATTATATAATAATTGTTTTAAATTATTTTACAAGTTTCATGCAATTGTCATAAATTTATTAAATTTATTTACATTTTAATTTTTAAATAATTTCTTTTTATATGTATTTTTAATATAATTTTATAATTTTATTAACAATTTATATATTTTATATTTGAATATATTAATTTGTTTTAAATTATTTTACAAATTTCATGCAATTGTTATAAATTTATTATATTCATATTCATTTAAATATTAATTATTAATTAATTTCTTTTTATATATATATTTTCAATATTATTTTATAATTTTATTATTAATTTTTTATTTTATATTTTAATATAATAATTTGTTTTAAATTATTTTACAAGTTTCATGCAATTGTCAGAAATTTATTAAATTTATTTATATATTAATTATTAAATAAGATATTATTTAATTATTATTTCGTAATAAATACAAATAAATAATATAGGAACAATTTATTTATAAATTGGGAAACACTTAAATTTGTAATTTTTGATGTGAATTATTTTTACAATTATTTTAATAACAATATGAAATTTTATCTTATCGGAAAAACGTGTCCTTTTTGAGGATCATTTTATATTTATTTAAATATTGACACTTTCTCCGATAGTATTGAAAGATTTTCCATTACTAAATGTTTCCTAAATAAATATGAATGCCCCTTGCCTTCCCCTACCATCCATAAAATTGGAAATATAAGAAATACTATTTGTCCTTTGAATATACAGTAGTTCAGGTATATAAATATTGTAAAAAAAAAAAAAAAAATTCTCTACCGTTTAAAATAAAGTTTCTGAAATAAAATATAAAAATAATTTTAATTCTTTTATGATTTTCTAAAATAAAATCTAAAGCTGTGTGCAAATTTAGTTTGAACTTCGAAACAAAATGAGGTTAACTTTCGTAAAATTTTAAAAAACCTTTATGTCATCCTGTAAATACAATTAAAAGAAAATTTCAGAAAAAAATGTTGTGAAGAATTCAAAAGATAACCTACAAAAAATTCTACTTTGATCAACAGATAATAATCAAAATTAAAAATAATAATAATATAAATAAATTAAACCAAAATATTAATTAAAAAAAAATTAATAATAATCTTAGATGAATAAAATTTATTAACAATTGGTTTAAATTATATTATTTAATTAAATCAATTAAATAATAATTATAAATAATACATTATTCTTTTATTTATTAATAAAAAAAAGATATTAATTATTTAATTGTTATTATATTAATTATGAAAATAAAATATTAATTATCAAATAAAAATTGTTCAAAATTATTTAAAAAAAAAATAAACCAATAACTGATAACTCAAATGACGATATTCATTTTTCATTATCTTAAAAGTGGTAATACTGCATTGAAATAAATTTGGAAGAATGTCTAACGGCCGTTTTCAAAAAAGTGAAAGGAAAAGGGCCAGTAAATAAAATAAGTAGGTAGGAAAAATGAAAAATACAGAGAGGGAGGAATTTGAAGGAAAAAAAAAAAAAATATGAAAAAAAAAGAGAGGAGAGTCGAATTACTCAGAGAGCAACACGCAAATGGATGGAATACTCGTAAGGAAAAAGAAGCAGAAGAAGAAGAAAAAAAAAATATGTGTAATGGAAGTGCACAGTCGGTATTTTTGCTGCACTAAATGCTTTCCCTAAGTGTTGAGAATAAGCAGACACACAGGAAGAGTCTTCTCAGTTGAGTGATAAAAACTCTGAGGATTTTTCTTTTCCATTTTTTTCTCTATTTTTATTTTTTATTTTTTTTTTTTTTTTTTCTTATTTCGTTGTACACCCATGTGTAATGTACAATTTCAAAGGACAAACGACGAGAGTCCACCGAGTGTGCCATTACACACGTTGCTACGAAATTAAAAACGTATGAAATAAAATCTAATGAAATCGAATAAAAAAAAAAATTGAAAATAAAAAATAAAAAAAATATATAATGTTGAGAAATAATTAATTAAAAGAAATTAAGTAATAATATAATTAAATAAATTAAATAAATAATTAATTAAATGATAATAATTTTAAATAATAAATAAAAATAATTAATATAATATTTTTAATTAAATCAGAATATTAAATAGCAAAAAAAAATCCCCCGATACCTTGCATTCCTTACTAAAAAAAAAAAAAAAAAAAAAAAATAATAATAATAATAATAATAATAATAATAATAATTTTTCTCTTTTCCTGCACAATAACAACGAGTTTCGTTATTCAACGAAAGTACAAAACTCAGAAGTGCAGTGCAAACAACGAAGGGGAATTTTGCGCACGCGCAAATCACACATACACATACATATACCATAGATAAATTCAGTCATGCTTCCATCTCAGCAGTCTTGTTCGGAGACATTATTATTGTACGAATACGATTACATCCGTTGGTTTATTTCATTTTTTTTTTCCTATCCACAAAAATTCCTACGCAGTTTCAAGCTTATGGTATTTTTTTCTACACACACATGTACACAGTTTGCATAAATTGTACATATGTGTACATTTAAAGTATGCATCTGCATATAAAAATGTATTGGAATGAAATGTATATACCTGGATTGATCATACTGGTCTCTAAATATAAATATATGTATGTATATGTGTGTACATGTGTGTGTGAAATAAATCTGGGACCATTAATAATATCGCAAGCGCAATTATCAGAGCCAGCTGCAATGTGTACCCTTAGGGGCCTCAACAGGGTCTCAACAGGGTTTTCTCAAGCAAAGCTTTAAACAGGGCCTTAACAGGGGCCTTGTAGTACATACTCGTCACGGCAGGTACGTGCTAGAAATGTTGTATGTAACTGTGTTCGTATATGTTTTTTTTTCAACAGGTCTTATGCAAATCCTAACAATACGTATTTACGATGTGTAATGCATGTATACATAGATATATATACTTATTATAATAATTTGTAATAAATTATAGGTTTATTAATAATGTATCTTAATATATATAAATTACGTGTGACGTTGTTTGTCCGCAATGGACTCATAAACTACTGAACCGATTTTAATTAAATTTTGCACACTGTGTGCAGTTTCATCCAACTTGAAAGATAGGATAGTTTTTATCTCAATTTATAATCGCAATATTATTTTATTGCGAATTATTTGTTTATTAACAAAAAGTCATGATTATCTCTGTTAGTTCGATAACATTCTAACAGATGGCGGTATAAGGTAATTCGTTGACTTAAACACGTGTGTATCGGACTGATTGTGAGCCACAGCAACGCGTAGCACTCCTATATATATATATTATTTAATTTTCTAATCATTACAGTCGGTTAAATAACATGTTAATTGTTTCAAGGACAAGAATATAATTATGTTCTTATATTCAGTTATAATTTGAGTGTTGAAAATAGAGAAAGATAAATGATGAATAGGGAGAAAAGGGATGTAGGAAAGGGTGGGTGAAGGTAACGGGGGGATAAACAGAAATTGTGATTTCACTTTCGAATCGTGATAATTGTTCCGGCATGGAATAAACGAGCCCTGTTTGCTTGTCACGTTACGACGTTTGCTCTGCCAAAACAGACCGGAACGATCTCATGCGGATATTTTCGTGTGGACGAACACGAGTTGATGATAATAAGGGAAATGATAAAAGTGAGAGAAAGAGAGAGAGAGTATACGAAACATTATTAGACAAAATATCCACAATTCAATTTTGCATCTATCAGAAAACAAAACAAAATCATGAAATATGAAGATCGATCAAATTTGAGGTTGGGAAAACAAAAAGAGTTTGAAATATTGATGAAAATTCAATTCCTATTTACAAAATGATTCGAAAATGTTTAAATAATGGTTTAAAAAATTTAATTAATTGTAAATTACACAAGTGGTGGTTAAATTTTTGTCAATGGAAGACAAACAAGTTAGGTTGAGATGGTCACTCACTCGTGAATCGTCGTTTGTTTTTGTCGACGATTTTGATTTGTCAATCAAATGACCACGTGGATCATTATCTGTGACAAACATTGCTACATTGTTTCATATCTAATTTTAGAATTGTGTACTTTTACAATAAAATCATGTGACACTCGGTTAATGAATGAATGTGTTTTAAACAAACAAATTTAGAAACTGAGTGAAATAAAAAAAAAAAAAAAGAAAGACATTTTGGTTATGTGAGAAATGTTGCGGATCGATTAAGACGAGAATTAGGTTAGAATGATTCTCTCTAAAATCCAAGTTTGAAACCCAATTTGAAAGAATGATATAAAAAGAAAGTCAAATACACACAAATAAATATTAACATAAATAGAAAGAGAGAGAAAGAGAAATATGGTCAATTATCTCTCTCTCTCTCTCTCTCTCTTTTCTTTCTTTCTCATGTCAGTCATTGGTTGAAAAGAGAGCAGCAGTAATTGTTGCAAGTACAGTCAAATGAAGAATGCATATATAAGTGTATACGTGTATGCATTTATCTATGTTATATATGTATGCATGTGTATATGTATGTATGTATGTACATCAGCCACCAACCACAATCTCGTGCTCCTCGATTCATTAATTAATCGGCGGACACGCCGCGCGTCGTTCTCGTTCGTACACACAGTGGCAATTACCGGCGCATTGTCGCGCATAAATCATTAGCAAACGTGACGCTTCCATAATTCGGTTAATTTGCTTCGTTTTTGTCGATTCTCTCTCTTTCTCTTTCTCTTTTAACCTCTCTTTCTCTTTCTTCTTCTTTTTCTATCATTGATTTCATTTCTTAAAATATATGCTTCGAATTTTTTTTCTTCTTATGCTTTATCTTTTTATTTTGAGGTCGTTTTTACAAGACACCCACTAGAATTTGTTATGAGACGGTAGATCTAAAATTATAATTTATTTTTATGGATTTAAATATAAAAATTAACACTAAACTTATCGCGTTGTGAAGTTTGAATGACAATTTTTTCATCATCTTACGTGACTGGTGAGAAACAGACACGCCCAGTAATCTTTTAACCAATCACGTAAAGTCAAATGACTATGAAACCCGTTAGACTTTCTTATAAGTTAGTTTGAAATTAAAATTTCTTTGTTTCAATGAATTAGAATATAAAAATTAACATTAAACTTATCGCGTTGTGAAGTTTGAATGACAATTTTTTCATAATCTTTGATGATCAGCGAGAAATAAACACGCCCAGTAATCTTTCAACCAATCATGTAAAGTCAAATGACTATGAAACCCGTTAGACTTTCTTATAAGTTAGTTTAAAATTATAGTTTTGTTTTGTTGATGAATTAAAGTATAAAAATTAACACTAAACTTATCGCGTTGTGAAGTTTGAATGACAATTTTTTCATCATCTTACGTGACTGGTGAGAAACAGACACGCTCAGTAATCTTTTAACCAATCACGTAAAGTCATATGACTATGAAACCTGTTAGACTTTCTTATAAGTTAGTTTAAAATTATATTTTTGTTTTGATGAATTGGAATATAAAAATTAACATTAAACTTATCGTGTCGTGAAGTTTGAATGACAATTTTTTCATAATCTTACGTGACTGATAAGAAATAGACACGCCCAGTAATCTTTTAACCAATCACCTAAAGTCAAATGACCGCCAAATCTTGTAATTCGTACAAAATGTGCATTATTCGTTTCTAAATTAAAAAAAAAGATATTATTTTCTATGCAATTGTTATTAAAATTTCATTCTATATTAAAATATACGTTTCTTGTTTTTTATTAAAGCAGTCATTCGACCAATCACAGTAGGAATTAGGTATACATGAAGTGTCACTGATTCGAATACCTTTTTTTTTACAAATTCGATTAAATTCGAGATTATTTTTAGTACGATGAAAAATTTTATTCATTCGATTTGCATGTATATGTTTAATATGATATATGTAATGCAATAAACGTGAATGTAAAAAAATTAGGTTAACTTTTTAAACACGTTTGAATTTGGTTCGATTGATTTTAATCGAATGACAAAATTTGGTTTTCAATAATTTGCAATATTTTTAGATTAATAATTTAATGCAATATTAAAAATCATTAGATCATTGTTATAAAAGATTCTAAAGTTTATTCCTCACATATTTAATTCATTGATTTAAATAAACAATGAAGCATTGTGAATCTGAAACGATCGTTCTAATTCTATTCTTTATCTATCTTTTTTTTTTTATAGTTTTCTTTAAAAGATTATCATTCTCAATGAACGTGCAAAGATTAATTAAACTTTTAAATAAAGAATAAGAGAGAGAGACACACACACACACACACACAAACACAAACACGAAAGCGAACACATAGAGAAACTTAGATTCAATTAAAAAAATTTAATCTATAAGTTGGTTATTAATTAATCTTTAAACAATTTTCCAATTGATTTTATAAATAAAATAAATTGTTATAAAATATTAAAATGAGAAGGGGGTGGTGGGAAAAAAATATGAAATTAAATTCGTATGAACACATACATATGCGTAATACTTCCCGCGAGTATGGTTTACTCAAAACCATGAAGTATCCTCTTCCAATATTGACCACACAAAAGGTACATAGTTGTTCATAAACAAAATAATAATTCCTTATATGGTTGTATACATTAAAAAAAAAAAAAAAAAGAAATATCGATCGTGTGAACTACAATTTTTATCCATTCGAGTTAAATCGAGATAAACATTTGTTGTTACGAATATTGTTGTTTAAACTTTATGATCAAGCATGTTCAATCATTTCTCGAATTAATTAAAATAATTTCTTTGAAACAAAAAAAAAAATAAAAAAAAAATAGAAAAACGGGTTTTATTGAGAATCCAGTTTATCGAGAGTATCTCAAATTTTTCATTAAACTTGAACTACTAAATTGATTGAAATTTGATTTAGAATTGAATTGAAATTTCAATCGTTATTGACGAATAGTTTAAAAAAAAAGAATATTATTAAATAAATAAATAAATAAATAAATTATTATTTTTGAAGTATGACACAAATTTGTACGAAAGAAAACCTTGAAGTAAAAAAACCTAAGTTTAAGTTTATAAGTTTACATAAATATGATTCATTCTATGTTGTAGTATACATAACAAATACTAGTCCCAGAAATACATATATGTATATACGTATAAAAAAATAAATAAATAAATGAATAAATAATTATTCTCGAAGTATGATACGAATTTTTCCTGAAGTAAAAACCTAACCATAAGTTTACATGAATATGATTCATTCTATGTTTGTACTATTATATATATATATATATATATATATATAACTGACATTAGTCCCAGAAATACACATATGTATATACATATAAAAAATAAATGAATAAATAATTATTCTCGAAGTATGATACGAATTTTTCCTGAAGTAAAAACCTAACCATAAGTTTACATGAATATAATTCATTCTATGTTTGTACTATTATATATATATATATATATATATATATATATAACTGACATTAGTCCCAGAAATATATATATAAAATGTGTAAAGTAATGATAAAAAAAAAAGTAAAAATAAAAATAAACAAAAAAAAAACGTTTTTCCTATTCGCATAGGTTTTTGTCATAAACTCGTTGATAACGAAGTAGAAGTTAATAGCAAATATACACGTGATAGTGTGTGTGTGTGTGTGTGTATTTGTAAATATGTGTTGGGTTTAACGACCGAAGAAGACATCGTCATTTGAAATGGAAATATGTTTATATGTGTTAAGATAAAAAAAAAATGATAGAAGAAGAAGAAGAGGAAGAAGACGAAGATGTAAAAGAAAAACAGAAAAAAAAAAGAAAAAAAAGAAAAAGAAAATAATATGAGAAAGTAATCTTATATCGATGTGAGTTTATCGTGAAACTTAAATGATAGTAATATATATACATATATATGTATATAGTATTATGTATAAGTAATACGTATGTACATACACACATATGTAATTTCAAAGTAGTAAATGCTGAGTTTTAACTAACGTTTAATGACGTTACTTATCGACTATTACGTAGAACAGCTTTTCTATAATTAAACACGAATTTCCTGTTAATAAATATTCACCTACACACAGATAATATTCATATATACATATATATATAAAGAGATATAAAAATTGTATAAGAAAAAATAATTGAGAAAAATTTCTATATGATAATAATAATCTAATAGTTATCTCATTGAATGAATAAAAGAAAAGAAAAAAATTAATAAAACTTTAATTTATTAGTAAATTAAATATTTCTAATTATTCACACAGTTTTAACACAATATATATATATATATATATATATATATATATATATATATATGTGTGTGTGTGTGTGTGTGTGTGTGTGTGTGTGTGTATATATATACGAATAAACGATTAACACATTTCTTGCCACGTGTGACCATATTATACATATATATATATATATATAATTATTATTTTTATTATAATATATAATATAATAATAAGAGGTCAAAATTATATAATTATATAATATTATATATAAATTATATTTTGTTAAATTTAAATATAAATTAAATAAATTAGTAATATAAATTAAAATATAAAAAAATGATTATATATAATTATAAGGTCAAAATTATATAGAAATTATACTTTGTTAAATTTAAATATAATTAAAATAAATTAGTAATATAAATTAAAATTAACAAAATAATTATATATAATATAATTATAATAATATATATATATATATATATATATATATATATATATATATATATATATATATATATATTTTAATTAATAAAAGTAATATAAATGTTAGATAATATTATATAACAAATAAGCCAACTAAAATAATAAAAAAAAAAAAAAACAGAAGAATGAAATAAGAGAAAAAATTCGATGAATAAAAATAATGAAAAAAAAAAAAAATGATAATATGTGTGTTCTATTAAAATATTTTTTTAAATCTTTTTTCTTCGTTAAAATTATAATTTCCAATGAATGGAAGAGGAATATATGTATGTGTGAATATATAGAAAGATTATTAAATCAATCAGTCCGATACGTCACGTAAAACGTATTATTAAACGTCTGCATATAATACACGTGTGCATTACATTAATGTCATAAATGTTTCTATCTATCTCTTTCTCTCTTTCTCTCTTCCACTCTTTCTCTGACATTCTCACATTATTTCTTTTTCTGTCTCTGTCTAATATTCAGGAAGTTTCATATCGAATTTATCAAAAAGTCGACGGGAAGCTCTCACTAAAACGATAGCCAATACGAGGCTTTTGGAGTAGGAGAGAAAGTGAAGGCGGTATATACTTGTGTTGTGTATTGTATTGTGTGTTGTTTTACTGTTAACTTCTAATGGATAAATACACACACACATATATATATATATATGTATATATTTTCTCATTTTTTTTCTAATTTATTTTTATAATAGATGTTCATAGATGTTCACGAACGATGAATCTATATGAACAATTTGATAATTAGACAAAATATTATGTTTTTAAAATTATATTTAGATAATTAAAATTATCTAATTATTAAATAATTATATATTAAATAATAATTAAAATTATTTGACTATAATTTTAATTGAATTAAAATTAAATTATATAAAATTATAATTTCAATAAAAATGATATTTATTTGTATTTATATGAATTATATTTGAAAACTTAAAATAAAATTTATAAATTAACAATTTATAATTTAAATAATAAAAATAACAATTTATATTATTTGTATTTTATATAAATTAAAATTTTATACATATATATATAAATTATAAGAAAAATTATATTTATTATAATTTTTTTATACAATACTTTTATATTATACTTAATATAATAAATATTATATTATAATATAATATATTATTATATATTATATTAATATAATATATATATATTAATTATTATATAATATAATAAAAATTATCTGAGTATAATCTTAAGTATATACTTTAACTAAATGCAAAATTATTATTATATTACAGTGATATTTTTTTTAAATATTAGTATATATATTTGAACAATTATAAAATTTAGATACTTATGGTTAGATTATCTATAATTAAAGTTTGTAAAAAATTATTTTTATAATATTAGAATAAATTCTAATTAAAATTTATGAAAAAGTTGAATAAGAAAAAGGAAAAAAAAGAGAATGATAATAAAGTAATGAAAAAAAATAAAAAATAAAATAAAATAAAATAAAATAAAAGAAAGAAGAAAATTCGCATAAAAATTTAATAAACATTTAACTGAAACTGAGCGTATATTGATTAGAAATAAAAGAGAGAAAGAAAGACAGAGATAGAAAGAAGATAAAAACAAAATTTAATAATAACGTACGTGACGCAAGTACGAATAATTTGTTTTCGAATTTGTTTCGAAAAAAAAGAAAAGAAAAGAAAAAGTCAAAAATATACTTAAAAATCGTACAAATTTTATTTCTATACTTTGTAATATGATTTTCATCAGATTATTTATTTATTTATTTATTTATTTATTTATTTATTTATATGTAAATTAATTTTCAATCAAATTTGAACAATAATTCTTACTTAAAGTTCATTGTATAGAAAAGTTCGATGTTCTTCCGCTTTTAGATTGGCGTTTAGTCACTGACTTATTCTCTTTAACACACATATGTATTATAGATACATATATAGACACGTACACACATAGAAAATATATATTCTGACTCTTACACAAAAGTATGAAGCAAGCTACGAGCGTATATGTATACTAAAAGGACTATTACTATGTGTTAGTACTGCACAGGCCGATTTATTGATCACGCTCGACGCACGCAGAGTACGAATATGCGTGCTTCTCGTAATGGCTACTGAAACTGTCTACAAACTTTCTTGATCGAATACGACTAAAACTCACTAATAAGAAAACAACAAAAAAAAAAAAAGAAAAAAGAAAAACAAATAAAGGTTTTTTTTTTTTACAACGAAAATGCTCAACAATATTTTCTTTCTTGTATTAATAATTAATGAAAATACAATTTTGAACGCGAATATGAACAAAAATACAAACGAAAAATAAAATTGTTTTACATACGATTTTTATGTAAAATTATTTTAAAAAATAATATTTAATAGTTTGTTGTTTAGAGTGGGGGAATTCATATATCGAAAGGGGATAGTATTTAATTTTAATTAAATAAAAAATTATTAAATTTAAATTAAATTAAATACTTTTAGTTATAATTGGTTTGTATTTTTTTTTTTTTAATTTTAGATCAAATGTTTATCTTTGGTTCATCTGTGTGTTGCATTTTGATGTAAAATTATTTAAAGGAAAAAAATATTGAATACATTTTTTAGGGTGGGAGTATTTATATATTGGGGTGGGGGTGGGGGTTGTATTTAATTTCAATTATAAATTAAATACTTTTAGTGTAATTGATTTTTTGATTTTTTTTTTTGTTCTGAATCGGATGTTTATCTTTGATTTAGAACAAAATCAAATGTAAGGGGTTGAAGAAAGTGTTCGTAAAGATTAAAAGAAGGAATTTTTGTTTGGGTAAAATTTAAAATAGAAATCGATAGGGACTTTAGGGTATAAACCAATAGATGTACCCATAAATCCTGCCTTTTGGTATTAAATGTACTAGCTAGATATATATATAGATATACATACACATTGAAAGTATATATACGGTAACAACAAAGCATTGGATCGTGACCGGTTGCAAGGGACTAATGTGAGCGTGCAGCTGCAACTTTGAAATGACTATTATTATAGTTAAGATCTAAAAAAGAATAAGAAGAGGAATAAGAAGATGCCGTTAGAAGATGAAGAAGAAGAAGAAGAAGAAGAAGAAGAAGAAGAAGAAGAAAGAGGATTAGACTGAAGATTAGAAATCGGTAATCGAACTTGTCTCAAGTTAACCGATCGTAATTCAAATCTAAAACTAAGACGAGTGCAATAAAAATATTAATAGTGAAATTGCAGTTATTTCACTAGTTGTATCAGAAATAGAAAAAACAAAATTATGATTTATAATTACTGTATGGAAAAATATTTCATTTTGTCTGAAGTTAATCAATCCTAATTCAAATCTAAGAAAAATTAAATGATGAAATAAAAAATAAAATTGAAATTGCAGTTACTTCACTAATTGTATCAAAAATAGAAAAAAAAAATTATGATATAATATATTTGTTAAGAATAATATTTGTCTATGAAAAAGTAATGTATTTTGTTTTAGGTTAACCGATTCCAATTCAAATAATTAGAAAAAAACTAACTGAAATTGCAGTTACTTCACTAAATGTGTCCTAAATAAAAAAAAAAAACTGTAACAATAAAATATATTAATAATAATATAAATCGTAATTCAAATACTAAAAACAGAAATGTGTGCAATAAAAAAAAAACCAACTAAAATTACAGTTATTTCACTAATTGTGTCCTAAATAAAAAAAAAGAAAAAGAAACTAGAAGAATTAGAATAATATATTTGTTAGAAATAATATAGATGTGTAGTATACCGGTTTTCATTTATGGAAAAAGTGTTGTTAGAATGAGATAGAAAGAAGTATTTGCCTTTATAGAGAGTATTTGCGATCGGATCGGCAAACTTCCATAAAAGCGCGCGTCGTTCGAGCAGCAACGAACAGGACGGCGCAATTAACGACGTGGGCCGTGGTCGATACTGCAATTAACTTTAACGAACGGGCGGCCTTGCGATTAAACTTAATTAGTATCGCGGTAATAACTCGTTAATAATCAGAGCAGCATAGAAATATATATATATATATATATATATATATCTGCACGTATGTATGTATGTATGTATGTATGTATATATGTATATATGTATGTATGTATGCATGTATGCACATATCTATGTATTTATATAGATATACATGTGTGCATATGTATGTGTGCGTTTAGGGGGGGATTCTCATATACTCGTGGCAAACGTTACCTGCATTACACGCTTATATCAAATATTTTATAGAAAATGAACAAAAATAAATAAATAAAAATGCATGCATTAATTTTAACGATTATATATATGTATATATACGTGTATGTGTGTGTATTAGTAACCACGTGTATGATGTTAAAAAAAGAAATAAAAAAAAGTGTAATTAAGATATGTGTAATTTTGTGTTAAATATTTACGTGAATCTGACGATGAATTGTTTTTAGAATCTCTGGAAGAAGAATCTGTTTGGTCGTCGATGATATCGCCTGTAATGTTTGCGGTTGCACTTATTTTTAAACAAAAAGTTCTTCAATGAAATGATATTATACAAAGCGTAGATCGACATCACCATCATTACCATCGCTAGGCATCCATACGTAATTCCTAATAACGTCTTATACATTTTTAAAACGTGGATGATATATGGTACCAGTATAAATAGTAGTTGTTGGTAGTAGTGTAGTAATAATAATAATAATTATCACTAATAATTGATTGAAAATATATTCCACTAACTTTTGCTTATTGATGTTGAAGCAGAAGAACAAGTAGAAGCAGAAGCAAAAGAACAGGAGGGGGATGATGATGAGAGAAGTTTGTTTTTTTTTTTTTTCTAACTGAAGATATCGCACTTTCTCTGATTTGTGTCCTTTCCCCTTGTTGTTGTTATTGTTGTTCTTTTTTGATTTATTTTTATTCGCTAATGTCTCTTGAGAAATATCGTCTATTCTTTTTTTCTCCACTTGTCTTCAATCAAACTGTTCTCAATTTAGGATGATAATTGTACGCTGACGATGATGATGACGATGACGATGAATTTTTAAGTAACACAATGATCATTTTTTATTATCTTTACTTTCTTCTTTCTTTCTTCCGTGTTATTAGTCTTCGTCAGAAATTACTAAAACGTGTTAAGGCTTCTAACGTCCTTGAAATGCACATGGATCATCGACTTAAGTTGCAAATGAATATCCCTGATAATTCGTAGTATCATCTAAAATGATGATCCAAGGAAAAAATGATGAATAAGGTATAAATTGACTAAAAATCCCAATAATAATAATAATAATAATAACAATATGAGAATCGATAATAAAAATCAAAATAAACAAACTAAATTAAAAACCATAAACGATCAAACCAACCGATCAATCAATCAATCAATCAATCAACCAACCAACCAAATGAAGCAACCGGTAACGACAGCAATAACACGAACGAATTGCAGTAAACGCGTACGATGAGAAGTACCGGCACATACTGAACGGAACCAACCGAACGATCCTGGCTTTTACCCGACGACGGGACGCGGCTAGCGCACACTCAACCAACCAACCAACCAACTACTTTCTCACAATCGGTGTGTGTATCTCTTTTTTTTTCAAATCTATCATCCCTCTCCTTCCTTATCCCCTCACTCCTAATCTAATTTAATTCTAACATTAATTTTCAAATTTATTATTGTTGTTGTTATTAAAATTTTTCCCCCTCCCTTTTTTTTTAACTCGTCAATAATTTTAATAACCTTTCGATCAAGACTAATGATAATAAATTGATTTATCGTCAATTTGTTATAACATATATATGTAAATATAATTATAATTACGTACGAAAAAGAAAACAGAAATATTAATAGAAATCTCTGTGAGTAAATGCACTGGTTGTTATTCTTCTTCTTCCTCACGGTATACTAATACTACTTTAGCGGTTCCTATCCAGTTCACATGTACCACTCAATCCCGGTTCGAAAGAACATTGAACATTGGAACGCGAACCTTACTGCAAAGCGGCACACCGAATTATGGGGCGCTCTCTGTGCTTTCGGCAGGCTCTTACCCCCCACCCAACCTTACCCGCTTCCCCTCCTCTTCACTTAACTATCCTTTTCTCTCTCTCTCTCACACCTATTGCACTCTTCTCACTGTATACTATATATACGTATATATGTATACCTCCCACTCTAACCTACCATTTTACTACCCCCACTCCAAACTTTATACTTGCTATTGCTCTACTCTTCCTACTCGCAGTCTACTCCCCTCCTCTTACTACTTGTCTCCCTCCCCACCGCTACCTTTTTACTACACTCTCCTCCACTGTCCTCTCTTACGATTACTATACCCAATCCTCTTCTATCCCCTCTCCTAATTTTACTCACTCATTCTCTCTCTCTCTCTCTTATTTGTTCGTTTACTTCGGCATACGCGTTAAACCAACCCTCCCCACTTCTTTTCTTCTCTCTCACTCTCTCGTCACGCTAACACAACTTTACTGTATGGTTTACACTATTCTCTTAGCTTGTGAATAAGACGAGTATAAGTGTGAGAGAGTGAGAGAAGCTGATTGAATTAGAATGAAATAAAGTTTGAGTTTAAGTTTCAGATTCCGATGATACTATGAAAATGATTTCAACATGTGCTGAATACCACTCCCATTTTATTTTTTAATGTTGGTTTACGTATTTTTGGTTCAATGGTTTAACGTAAGTGAAAATAATACACTTTTGATAAGAATAAAAGGTATAAAAGTGAAAATTCAGGTCACATTTACCTTACCCTTCCTCCTACGTGCAATATTTTAAATTTTGTTTCTTTGGTGAACACATGCCGCACCATCCCCTTCTAACCTTGCTTTCGATGCTTCGGAAAAAATCTGGAATTTATTTTCAGGGTCGTACTGTTTGAAATTTATCGTTAGTAAATAATAGAAAATATAGTTGAGATGTTTTACTAGATGAAATATATACTTTTTGTGATATTATTGTTAGGATGTGTCAGTATGTACATAAACACGTTTGATATATTTTTAAGAAATATTTTGGGGAAGATAGAAAAGGAAATGGACCTGTGCACCCTACGGACCACGTAAAAGTATTGTACACTTTTCAACAACGAACGATCATTTTTTTTCTTTACTTGACCGGATCATCTTCTGTATAAAAAAAAACTATTGTTGTTTAGAAATGTCTACCTACCTGCGTTAGAATACAGGTGTTATTGAGATTTTGATTTGAGAGGACGTTTTTTAGAAACACAAAATTAAAGGAGAGAAAAGTGGAACTAATAAGTGAACAACTTTTTGGTGTTCGTTGAAATTCCTTTGGGAGTTTTCGAAAATATCTTGGGATTTATGTTGAGTTATTTTTTTTGTTACTTTCCGGATTTATTTTTACGAACGTATTACAAGAAATACTTCGAGAAATGTCTCGAAGTTTTATGATTTTTTGTTTTTTTACGAATTATTTAAGTATTAGAATAATTTTTATTATTTTCTTTTATTAATTTAAAATTTTCGTAGATCAATTCGTCGTATTATTTGATATTTTAATTTATTTATATATATGTGTATGAACAAATAGAAATAATCCTTTGAAAACACGTGCAAATCTTTCCGTAATCACGGATATTACTTATAGTTCACAAATTATACATATATATATTTTTATTTTAGAGGGAGCCACTTATCTTTAGTAATTCATTTCATAACCTATTTTCAACAAAACAACATTACGATTACAAATAATTATTCCCTTAAATAAACTATTTGTATAAAAATGAAATATATTTAATAATCAATTAAACAAATAAACATTTGATTTGTTTTATTCGATCGATTGATCGATCGAAAAGGATTTAAATTCGTCACACGAAGTATCCTTTTTTTTTGTTTCTTTGATTTACACGTACATGCAAGGTGAACATTAGTAATTGTTTCTCGAGAGAATGCAGCTTTATCCAAAGACGATGCACAATTAATTCAATAATATATTTTCAAAGGAAGCTTAAAATCATCGTAGTTAAGGTTTATCGTACCTGAAAAGCTCTTTCACTGTTGGTCGGTAAAAGCACAGCCAGAGGGCAATAGCTTTCTTGTTTTAACACGAACACGAAATTTCTACTTTATTTCTCACGTACAGCTTTCTTTCCTATTAATTCTACAACCCTCCGTCAGATGGCAGGACTAACGTTCGACATTCCAATTTCAAAAGCTCTTATTTTCAATGTTTATATACGAAACTTTACTGTTTTTTTTTTTTTAAATTAAATTTATATATGGACCTTTTAATATAAACATTTAATTGGTTAAATTTTCCAAATGATAATTAAAATAATTAATAAAATGATTTAACATGTAATTTGATTCTCATCGATCATAATTAAAATAACAACGACCACGATATTGATATGAATTGCAAAACGACTTTTAAATATAACAATACTTGAACCGATTTGATAAATTAGTTTTGGTAAATAGGAAAATGGGTGGATAATTCATTACGGGAATGTACATATGTAACTTATGAATTTTGATATTAAACAGGTCCTGATAGAAACACACACACATACACACACATACACACATACAATTCTTTGGATTAAATTTATAATATTTATGCATATATATATATATATATATATACAAAGAAAAGTTGTATGGTATAATGGGTTGCATGAAATTATTTCGTTCGATTAACCTGTTAAAATATGGAAACGTCGCAATAACGTAATCAGTCAACGAATTCTCGATCGATTACTGGAAAAGTAATCACGAATGTGTTTGATATACATATGTTTAATGTACATATGTATGTATGCACGTGTTCTTGTATCTGTTTCTCTCTTTCAATCTCTATGTATGTGTATGCGTACATATGACTCGTTTTTCTTCTATTTTTTTATTTTTTTTTTACACAGGTTCCTAGTTCAAATCTATACTTAACATATTTATATGTATATACAGGCATATATATATATATAGAAACGTTGTTTAATCTTAATGACTACTTTCTGGTAAACAACGTAATTAGCGGAAACGCGGTGATGTTATCGTTCGAAAAGTACTTACGTGTAATGAAATCCGCGATAACATTCCAACACGTGCTACGTGATAAAATGGCTTCGACTGTATAAGAGATGGTAAAGGAGGTGGTGAAAAGAGAAAAAGAAGAGTAGGAGGAGAAGGTGGAGAAGAAGAAGAAGGAGGAGGAGGAGGAGGGGATGAAGCAAGTTATTTCAATTGAAATTTTTACGATTACTAATTCCCCGAAAAGTCGTTCTTTTACAATTAACATACAAATTGATGAGGGAAGGTTTCTTTGTAAAAGAAAGTTCATTGTACTTACAGTTAACCCCCACCCACTCTTATTATAGTCACTCACACTTTTTCTTTCTTTTTTGTTTTTCAATAAAACGATCGTGTTGATGGTTATTTTTTATTTTCTTTTTTTTTATTTCGAATTAGTTACAATATTTGTTCAACTTATTAACGTTGTTAACACGTGACGTAAATGGCGACCGGTTTTTTTTTATGTTTTCAATACGAGATTTTCTACTGGAGGTTATCGATTTTTCTTTTGTTTGTAATTTGGATATTATAAGATTTTGAATTATTTAAGAATATTTTTAAAGTTGAGTCTCTCTTTTTTTTAATTGTATTTGAATTTTTATTAGAATTAAATTAAAAAGAATGAAATGAAAACAA
The DNA here is from genome assembly GCF_049000335.1 of Polistes dominula. Classification (NCBI taxonomy): domain Eukaryota; kingdom Metazoa; phylum Arthropoda; class Insecta; order Hymenoptera; family Vespidae; genus Polistes; species Polistes dominula. The sequence continues at coordinate 2,425,979 of NW_028300880.1, read as the reverse complement.
TGTGTACTATAAGTCATCGAAAATCAATAGACAAAATAAGAATACAAATTGGCAAAAAGATGAAATAGAAAAAAAAAATCACAGCCACGTGTCGTGTTGGTATTCAAACGTAAGTGTAAACGAGAACGAGATAAGTAAAGAAAATGAAATGAAAAGAAACGAAACTGAGAATACGAATAATCGTGCGAGTAAATAAGAGAATAATAAACACAGAAATAGATAAATAGATAGATAGATTAAATCCAATACATAGTATAGATATATAAATATATATATAGGATATCATAAAGTTAACAATATAACAAAACGTATATAAAAAACATAAATAATTAGGTTAGGTTGTAAGGTAGTAAAAAGTAACGTATGAAAATATAATAGTTTTCAGATAAATAATAGATTGATTAAACGTATATATATATATATAGGATATAAGATAGTTAACAAGACGTATATAAAAAATAAAAATAGTTAGGTTAGGTTATAAGGTAGTAAAAAGTAATATAAAAAAATATAATAATTTTTAAATAAATAATGGATAGATTAAATGAATATAAATATGTGTACATAGGATATAAAAACAAAACCTATATAAAAAAAAAATTAGTTAGGTTAGGTGTGATACAGTAATAAAATGTAACTTAAGATAATACAATAAATTTTTAAATAAATAATACAAATAGATAGATTAAATAGATCTAGATATAAATATAGGATATAAGAGGAGTTAACAAGAAGACATATATAAAAATATAAATAGTAAGGTTAGGTGGTGCGGTGGGTAAAAGTAAGGTAATGTAAGGTAAGGTAAAGTAAAGGGGTTTTTGCGCACGTTAATATGCGCTTGTACCTAGTGCTCGCGTGCGCTCGCGCATCCAATCGATAAAAGAGACCGCCCCGGGCTTTTCCTGGCGTCCCCAATCGCGTGACGTCACGGCGCCGGAGACGAGTTAAACCGAGCTGAGACGAGGGCTGCCGACGTCTAGGGGCCGAGGTAACGCTCTCGTCGGGGATCCAACAGCACCTCGTCGACGACGCGAAACACGGCCCCTAACACACTATCGTCGACCTCGTCGTCGTCTTTGCTTTTTTAAATACCTGCCTTTTTCCCCTTAACGAACAATTTTTTTTTCTTTTTTACCTTACTTTTAATCATCCTAATCATTATCGCACAATCGTTATCGTTCTCGTACTTTCCTTTTATCTTTCTGTCTCTCTTTCTCTCTCTCTCTGTCTCACTCACTCATACACGTTCTCACACGTTCTCACTATCGTTTTGTCATTCACGTTTTGACACTCATCCCTTTTCAATCATTTGTCCTATCGGAATAAGGAATTCTTCATTTTGACGAGTTTCAAGTTTGATTATCGTCAGTGGTGCGGTTTTTTGGTGTTTGTTACTAACTGTCAATTATTTTTTGTTTTATTATTCGAGAAGATTCGTCATTTTCTTTTCCTTTTTTCACCTAACCTAATTTCCCTTCTTTTCCTTTTCTTTTTTTTATATCGTGGGTGATTTTGTTGTTTAAAACAAAACAGGATCCACAATTATTTTTTTCTCTCCCGTTAGTTTCCTTTCATCTTCATCTTCTTCTTCATTTTTCCCCCTTCCCCTCTAACATCCCCTGTCCCATCATCCCTTATCAATTTTATTTTTCTCTACTCTTCCTCGCTTTAAATCGTCGGGTTTATCAATCTGCGGTGATAAACGAGGTAATTAATTCGTGTAAAACGCGTTAAAGTACATCCGTCCGGGTTAATTTGTCCTTTTTTTTTATTGTTGTCATCCGTGCGGTATACAACATTTGTGACAACATTTTTGACGAGTGATTTGGGGGTTGGTCCTTTCTGTTAACGTGAGAAGACTAATTTTCACAACGTTGTGGAAAAGAAATTTAGAGACAGTAAGTTTTCAATATTTCTTATATAAAAGTTAACTTAATTTTATATTTAAACATATTCATCGTTGATTAAATTCAACAGACACGTTCTACTATCTTAAAATTGACATTATTTTTGTAATCCTAATGGGAAATGACGATTGGTCGAGTATAGGAAAAAAAATTGATGCTTTTTATATATATTTTCATTTTTTTTCTTGTCTATCTTACTCTTTCTCTCTACCGTTACATCCGATTGGTCCTTGTAACCCCTTAGAGGTTCTAAGCGCAGCTGAGCTCGACCGGGCGCGACCCACAGCCCTACATTCGTGTTCTGCGGCGTGACCTAACCTCAACTTGCTATACCTTGGCCGCCTGAGCTTTCAATACCTATTCCAATAATACTATTTAATATTAAAATTGTATTGAATTTATTCATTTCCTTCTCATTATCTTCATCAATGTATTCTTTTAAGGTTATGAAAGTTTATTGTACGACCTTGTACAAGTGGGGGGAGTAAAAAGAAAAAAATTAGATCAAAAATAAAATAAAAGGAGTGAAAGAGAGAGAGACGATATTTCCGTTTTAATCTTTAATATACATGTTACTTTATTTATTTGTCTTTCTTTCTTACACCAATGAGATCGCATAACAAGCACTGTCAGCACGAACGAGAAGGATATGCTTTTCACCTTCCAAGTCGGTTGTAATGCTTCGGAATTCTACCTCGACGGTCGAGGTCGGCGAACGACGTGATATAACGTATCGAAGATACGTTGACCTTTATGTAACGTTATACGTCGGCTCTTTTACGCGCCGATTCAAGACACCACACACCGAGATACACATACTGAGATACATACACGTATAGAATATATCTATACATATTTCATTTTCATATACATATGTATGTATGACTGGTTTATAACAAGATTTTATACGATCTAACATTAGATTCATAATACTAGGACAAATTCACTAATTTCAAATCCAAATAATAATAATAATAATAATAATTAACATTGTATTATAAGAAGAAAAATATAAAAGAAATGTAAACATCGGAATAAATATCTCCGATAGTAGATCGTGAACTGTTATACGAATAAATCGATTATATCTAAACACATAACCTATTATAATTAAATCAAATTGTGTTCACAGAAAAAGGGACTTCGCAAAAAGAAGACACCCACCTTCCATCAGGAATCTAACATAGTAGAAAGGGAGAGGGTTGTTAGATAAAAATAAAAACGTTCCGAGAGAATTCGGGACAATTCCGAGAATAATTTAATAATAAATCATTTCGGAAAGAAAATATTCATCATCGAGTGATAAAGGAATAACAGATAAGAGAGTGTCGTTAGATATATTTAATTAAATAGTGTGAATTGGTAAAAGAACGGGTGACAGGTGAGGGGTAAAAGTTGTTGGTGATTTAAAGGGGTGGTATAAGTGTGATGTGGTTGAGGCCCCCGGCAAGTCCTGCGGGGGCAGGAGGTCAAAGGTAGATTTGTCGTGAGGGGTCCAGGCACGGCTCGGTTGTCCCGTGGCGAGCTCGCTGGAGGGGCGGGGGAGGAGGAGGTAGGATGGTGTGACCTCCGGCGTCATCCCGCCCGACGCGGAGCTGGTGCTGCTGTTGGAGGTGGCGGGGTTGGCGGAGGTGGCGGCGTCGGAGTCGGAGGAGGAGGAGGCGGGGGAGTTGGTGGTGGAGGAGTCGAGCAGCTGCTGCTCGACTCGGAGGAGGAGGAGGAGCCCACGGCGATGTCGAGGCAGCCTCGCGGTGAACGGGACCACGTGAGCCGCTGCGATTTGCGAGCTGATTCTCGCGAACAACGAGATTTACGCGACCTACGCGATCCACGCGACCTAAGGGACCTAAGAGATCACAGGGACCTCAGGGATCCCAGAGACTTCAGGGAGAGTTACGCTAACATTAGACATATTCGCGACGATTACGATAACGATCATCATCCTTCTTCGACAGATCGGACAATAGCTCCATCTACATCTGCATTACCCAATAAACCGGTAAGTTTATCAATCATATTATATTGAGACAATCCTAATGAACTATAAACCTATCAAATCTATGGATCCAAAATGATTCTAACCAAGAATCACTGTTGGTCTAGCTGTTTCAATGCTTCATCGTTAACTTTAAGTTAAATATTCCACATAATTATCTTTAAACATATTCTTACACCAATAAAACTGGTAAGTTTATCTAATTATATATCAATTATAATATTGACAATCCTAATGGATTACACCCCATTAACCTACAAAAATCACAGTCGGTTTGTTTGCTCTGATTTTCAACTCTTGATTATCTTTAAACATATTTCTTCTTATATCAATTAACTAATAAATTCTTAGCAATGTTTTCATCTAAGTGCATAATCTATGCGGAAAAACAAAACTTATCGATATATAATGATGTATATTTCAGACCAAATCCACATAAATAAATATATATGACGTATACTAATATTATCTTGCGCAATATTGCGAGATCTTGATTTTTTTTTCCTTTCCATACTAAAGGATCTCAATAGTAATGTTTCTTTTGAACCAGTGTTGGAAATTTTTCTTCCAGTTTACCTAATTTACTTCTATGATATATTTATCGAAGGTTTTGTAGAGAAAGAAAAGGAAGAAGATGATGAAGAAGAAAAAAGAAGATGAAGAAGAGAAAGGAATGGATTTAGTCAAAAGAGTAGTCTCTAACATACCCACACATAAACATAGACACATATATATATATACAATATATGTTTGAGGGAAAGTAAACGAAGCATGAGTATCTTTGATCAAAGCTCTATCTTTCTCTTTCTATCTTACATCTTATCTTTCTCAACGTCCTCGATATCCACGTAAACCAACATAGTGGTCGTTCTTCATTCAACGATTCTTTGCATCTTTCATAAAACTAGCAACCCTGTGCAAACGACATTGGGATTGGCTGGTACCTCCTTTCATTTGCAGCTGCATTCACCGACCCTTTACTTTCTCAACTTTCCCCCACCACTTTCCACCTCCTCCTCCTCCTTCTATTTCTTTTTCTTCTTCTTCTTCTTCTTAGTAATAGTCATCGTAATTGTTGCCATCATTTGCCAACTGATAGGGTCAGGAGTGCTAATGAGAGAGAGAGAGAGAGAGAGAGAGAGATAGAAGAAGATGAAGATGAAAATGATGTTGCAGTTGAAAATGAAATCTAATTTGATTTCAACGTGAACACATTTTTCAATATTTTTTATCTTTTCTTTTTTTGTTCTTTGACACACAAGAATTTACTTATTCTACATTAAGTTACTTTCATTTTTTTTTTTTATTCATTCGATAGGGCTTTGACGTTAATGCAGCTTACTGGAAACTAGGACACTTTCCAACCTTCTCGATTAAATATTTCAACACCTTTTTCCCCATTGTCAATTCTTTTTATTTTTTATTCCCTACTTCTTCTATTTATATCTGTCGAACTTAATTATTATTATTATTATGAACGTTTGACAAATTATGCAACGCGTATGATATTATTATTATCCTTCCTGTCAGATTATTTCCTTCAACTTATCTACTTATCTCAGATCGTAAAATTATATTATTTAAAAATCATATTTATTACGTTACATTTAAAATGGTATTTTGTTTTTGTTTTGTTTTAACTTGTGTCAGTTTTAATTGGTTCCTATATAATAACAATTTAATATCACGTATTTTAATATTTTTATTTTTTTTGATTTCTCAGTGACAGATTGATTATTATCATAGTCAGACAATTTATTCGAGAACACGTTTTAATACGAATTGATCCCACCTATTTAGATTTTTCCATAAATACGTACGTTCACTTTTTAATCAATCAATCTAATGCAAATTTATGCCAGTACTTGTGTGCGTGACGTTTCCCTATATACATATATATGTGTGTGTGTGTGTTGTTGTTGTTTTCATACATTTCACATGTGTGAGTGTTATCTGATTTTTATACTTGGTAATTAATATATCATTTATTTTCGATATAAAAATATAAAAATATATTAAAAAACAAAAAATGATTATAATAATTATTTAAAAAAAGGGTTAGAAAAAGAAAGAAAAGAGTAAAGAGTACTCTTTAAAAATGTATAGTTTATGTCACCGGTATAGTCACTTATCTTTTCCGGAGGAGGATAAAATTATCGATAATGGAAGTCGTTTCCATTATCCGAACTATCCAAAGTAAAAGCTTTGTACGTGCGTGTAGAAGTTATTAAGCACGATATTCATTCTCTCTCTCTCTTTCTCTCTCTCTCTTTCTTTCTCATACATATACAGACACAAATGCACCCTTCTTTTTATACATATACATTTCAGAAACAAAGTTTGAGTTATCTTAAAAGCATGTTGGCAAGATATTTCTAGTAAAAGTATTTATTACAAAAACACACGTGCTCGTACATATACATAATATTATAAAGTATGTGTAATGTATGTATTGTTATATTAATTTATAAATTATTAATGATTTTTTCATTTCTTTTTTTGTACTTGCAATTAATAATGTTAGTATGTTTATTAAGTAGTATATAATATAATAATTATTTATTATTATTGTTTTTATTATATAAATAATAATTGTCAATGAAATGTTTGTTAGAATTATCGTGTTTCAACATATTATATTTATTTATTAATTTACTAATTATCCAAATGTATTACTAACCACAAAATCATTTAAAATTCTAACTGAAGATCCGTATTACTAAATATTATATATTATTATTATTTTTTATTATATAAATAAATAATTAATAATTGTTAATGAAATGTTTGTTAGAATTATCGTATTTCAACAAATTTAATTTATTTATTAATTTACTAATAATCCAAATGTATTACTAACTATAAAATCATTTAAAATTCTAACTGAAGATCCTAATTACTAAATATTATATATTATTATTATTTTTATTATATAAATAATAATTGTCAATGAAATGTTTGTTAGAATTATCGTATTTCAACAAATTATATTTATTTATTAATTTACTAATAATCCAAATGTATTACTAACCATAAAATCATTTAAAATTCTAACTGAAGATCCTAATTACTAAATATTATATAATATACTAATTATATATATTAAATATTATCTTTTATTATATGACTAATAATTGTTAATGAAATATTTGTGAAAATTATACATATTATGTTTATTCTTTTAACAAATTTTATTTATTTATTAATTTACTTATTAGATTATTTCCAAAATTAATTTACCAAGAACTCAAACTAATTTCTAACCTCAAAATCATTTAAAAATTTCAACTAAAAACCCTTCCATTAAATTTTTTTTACATATTTTTCTTACACATATCAACACCCACGCAATGAACCATTGATTTTCTTAAAATAAAAAAAAAACCAGTTAATCAACTTGAAATTTTGTTGTTTTTAAAAATAAAGTTTCAAATTCATACTTACGTTAATTAAATTTCTCCTTTAATTATACCTGTACAGAATAAGATGAGATAATGGATAGGGTGGGGGTTAAATCATGCGAATTCGGCAAGAATACCATAATGTGTTCATGGTATTCGTGATTTTAATCTCATTTATTCGGTGTTGTTAATTACCATCGAAGAAACGTAAACGACGTGTAACGATGAAATCAAAATAAAAGTATCAAGTTTTTGAATTACAAGAGTTAGGGAAGTAAAGAAAGTGAAGGCAAAATAAAGGGGTGAGAAGGGAAATACATATATATATATATTTATTTTTCTGACACATACATTCGTGACAACGTGTGATTATTTGTTCGAGTTAAATCCCAATATTAAGAGATCGATTCCAATAAAATAAAGATATTATTAAAGTAAACATTTTTTATAATTATTCATAATAAGCATGTTGACGTGAATGAGAAATAAGATTTAATAATTATTAACTGCAATCAGTCATCAAGTTAGAAAGAGATTAGAAATATTTTAATATCATTATACACTTTTCAATCATTTTCTAGTCTAACAATTATCTTCATATCAAATGCAATATTTTCATGCAATTGCACGACAATTATGTAACTTATTATTTTCATGTTTTTTCCTTTTTCAGAATATTTAAACCAATTGAAAATGTTTATACAGTAAAGGTGAGGAAATATGGTTGTCAGTGATAATATAATAACATTTAGATTAAATAATGATAAGTAATATTACTTTTATAGGTTAGTTAGGTCGTTTAAAAAGCCACTTATCGACAAAATTTGCAATCATTTACTTGTTCTAACCTAATATTATATTTTATTGTTAAATATGATACTAAATTATAATAATAAAAGATACAAAAGAATATTAACACATACAATATATTAATAATATAATAATACAAAATTTAATATATTATTTATATATTATTTTATTATAATTATAAATTATTTTTATATTATTTTATATAAATATATTATAAATAAATAAAATACAAAAGTATAATAATTAATAGATTTATTTCTGTTATAAAAATAATACTTAAAGATAGTAATTTGTTTATTATTAAATTACAAAAATAATTATCGAATTTATGATTAATAAAAATATTGTTAAAGTATATTGAATTAAAAAGTAGGAATAAATGATCAGAATCAATGGTATTGGAATAAATACGTAAAAGGGAATATGTGTGTATGTGTGTCGAGTATGCGAAGGTGTCGTATGTTCTTGTTCCCTCTTCAGGGTAGTGGGTCTACTACAGCAAACCCGGTTCCAGCAAATATAGGTCAGTGTATAAGCCGGTAGGAGCAAAAGATCAGACAGAAAGACTTTAGCTGGTAGCTTCTCTTCTTCTTTTTCTTTTATTTGTTTTTATTTTGATTCTTCTTCTTCTTTTTCTTTTTCTTTTTCTTCTTCTTCTTCTTCTCCTTCTTCTTCTTTTACCATCGTCCTGTCCACCACAACATCACGTTCCTCTTTTGATACTTGGGAAGACTTGCTAACGGCCAAACGAGTTTGCGAGCTTGTACATTAGGTTTGTGTTGGTAATAGAAAAAGGATAGATTATGTTGGTATTGGTTTATAATGATAATAGAATGAAATTGCAATTGTTTTTATTTTTAATAGTGTGGGAGGGAAGTTTCATTTATTTTAAGAATTGTGTTTGTTAGAAATGTTATTTGTTATTATTTATTGGGGTTTTAAGAATAGTTTTTTTTTTAATAATAAATTATTATGTTAGATCAAAGTGTTTTTAAATTTAATTGTTAGTTAATTATGGTTCGTTTATTGGATTGGTATTTGTGATAGAATCAAATTTAATTTATTGTATTAATTTTGTTTTTGGAATGGTTTTTTTTAAGTAATAAATTTTAATGTTAGATTGGATTGTTATTTAATTTAATTTTAAGTTAATTATGTGTTTGTTCATTGCTATTGGTGTTGGTGTTAGTAATAATACAAAATTGCAATATTGTTTTTAAAAAATAATATAAATGCAATTTCACACACATTTGAATTTATATTTAATCTGAAATATTAATTTTAAGTAAACTATATTAATTTAATTTTAAGTTAACTATGTATTAGTTCTTTGCATTGATGTTGGTTTTGGTAATAGTTCAAAATTGCAATATTGTTTTTAATTCTTTCTAATATTATATTTATAAAATAATATAAATGTAATTTAAAATTTGAATTTACATTTAATTTAAAATATTAATTTTAAGTTAACCATATTAATTTAATTTTAAGTTAATTATGTGTTAGTTCATTGCATTGTTATTGGTTTTGGTAATAGTTCAAAATTGCAATATTGTTTTTAATTCTTTCTAATATTATATTTATAAAATAATATAAACGTAATTTAAAATTTGAATTTACATTTAATTTAAAATATTAATTTTAAGTTAACCATATTAATTTAATTTTAAGTTAATTATGTATTAGTTCATTGCATTGCTATTGGTTTCGGTAATAGTACGAAATTGCAATATTGTTTTTAATTCTTTCTAAATATTATATTTATAAAATAATATAAACGTAATTGCAATGGAATTTATATATTTAACCTAAAATATTATTATCAACGTTACTTTAATTTTCCTATAATTACAATAATTAAATTTAAAAATATTCAAAATCCTCCATCATTCCTAACCTAGTATTTTTTTTGCAATATTGTTTTTAATTCTTTCTAATATTATATTTATAAAATAATATAAACGTAATTGCAATGGAATTTATATATTTAATCTAAAATATTATTATTAACGTTACTTTAACTTTCCTATAATCATAATAATTAAATTAAAAAATATTCAAGATCCTTCATCATTACTAACCTAGTATTTTTTTTGCAATATTGTTTTTATTCGAAGATTTAAAAATCTTTAGAAAATAATATAAACGTAATTCCATTTGAATTTATATTTAACCTAAAATATTATTATCAACGTTACTTTAACTTTTCTATAATTATTACAACTAAATTTAAAAATATTCAAAAGTCTCCATCATTCCTAAACTAACATTTTCTTTACCCAAACATCAGTCATACTTTTACTAACCCTTAATTACAATAATTCCAATTAATTTAACTATTAAAAGAAAGAAATAGAAAAACAGAGAATAAGAATGAAAAATTTTAATGAATACAATAAAACATATTACAAAATGAACAAAAACATTTGATATTATCTAAATTTCTTGGTAAAAGATCAACAGACAACAGTAAACTGTAGATATTCTTAGTATCCTTTAAACACGTTTCACGAACGATCACTATCTCTTTCTCTCATTCTCTTTCACTCTCACTCTCTCTTTCTCTGTTTCACTTTTTTTTGGGCACACCTTAAAACCGCGTCTGCTGGCTGGTATCCTTACATTATCCTTCCTCCACCTAGTGCATGTTTCTTTGACGATCAGACGTCCCCCAAGCAGAAGGGACGACGGTACACCTGCGGAATTAGTCGCGAAAAAGGTCCCCTCTCTCCTTTCCCCTTAACCCTGTCTACCTCGCTCTTACCCCCTCCCCTTCTCTGCTTCTATCTCTCTCATCCTCATATTTTTACTTTTTTTTTAAATTTTATTTTCAAATTACTGAATTATTATTATTCTTCTTGGAATAATCCCCGTTGTTTAGTGTCGTTTGCTTAAAGAAAGAAAGGATGAAATTAAATAATAAAAAAAAAAGTTTTGTCTAAAAGATAAAAAAATGAGAGAGAGAGAGAGAGAGAGAGAGAAAGAGAATAGAAGATGATACATTAGGAAGTTAGTATCTTTTTTTATCTTTTATAATACATAATATGAAGATGGGGAACACGTGCGCTTGTCTTTTGCACCTGATCGAACTTCCGACACTTAATTGGACTAAGATTCGTATTCCCCATTGTTCCCCATAGTCGCGTGTTACACGCGAAGCTAATACTTTTCGTTGTTGTTTTATTTTGTTTTATTTTCTTTTCTTATGGGTTAGTTAGATAGTAGATCGAAAGAATATTATTTATGGTTTATTTTGTTAAATATCAAAATTGTGTGTAATAATATAAGACATTTAATGTGGTGTGTGTGTGTGTGTATATATTAATATAATAGTATAGACATTTGTTAATTTAATTAAATAATTAAATAATTAATAAATTAATAATAATTATTATTATTTAATTATTGAATTAAATAGTTAAGACATTTGTTTTGTTATAAAAAGTGATATTGGAAAGATAGTAATTTAATTTTTTCATTTAATTTTATCATATTTGAAAGAAAATTATATTTTAAGTCAATAATTTTGTTAATTCGTTTTTATTATTTATTATAAATTATTAATTGTTATTTTTTTATTAAAAAAAGAAAAAATAATAATAAATTGTTAAATCAAATGAGACTTAGTGATTATGAGAAATTAATTATTTGTTATTTTGTTTTCTTATTTAGATTTTGATCAGATAAATATAAATAATTTAAATAAATTGAATAAAAAATAATTTTTTGATCAAATAATTGAATTTAAAAGAGAAAAATAAAGTCATTTGCTTGTAGTTTATTTTTAAGATAAATAAAAATTAATGTAATATGAATCAATAAGAGGCAAAAGAAGCTTTCGTGTGTACAAATTTTCGTGATAAGTTACCCTCTCGACGTTTCCTTGACGTTTCTACTTTTTTTTTTTTCTTTCTCTCTCTCTTTCCTCTAATGTAAGAAGATCGATCGATCACTCGAGAGTGGTTTTTAGTTCGAAGAAAATAAGAAAAAAAAAAAAAGAAATGTTTCCTAAGTTAAAAAAGGAAATATTAATACAAACACACATAGGAAATTGTTGAATAATATTTCCCAAATGATTGTCAAGTGTGGGAACGAATAAAAACGTATTATATTTTAATATAAACAAAATCAATTTGTTCATTAAAATAATATTTTAATTATTTAACAACAACTTTAATAATAAAATAATACACACACACACACATACACAAGTGAAATTATTTAATAAAATTTTACAAATGATTGTCAATCGAGGGAACAAATAAAAAGGTATTTTAATATAAAAAAAAATTAATTTTAATATTTATTATATTTTATTATTATTATATTTTTATTAAATTTTATTATTATTATATTCTTATTATATTTTATTATTATTATACTTTTATTATATTTTATTATTATTATATTTTTATTAAATTTTATTATTATTATATTTTTATTATATTTTTATTATATTTTATTATTATTATATTTTTATTATATTTTATTCTTCTTCTTATTATTATTATACTTTTATTATATTTTATTCTTATTCTTATTATTATTATTGAGATTGTTATATAACATAGGTGAGATATAAAATTTGAATAAAGTTATATGAATGATTTTTTTTCTTTTCTTCAGTCACCAGTATATATATATATATATATATATATATATATATATATATATATATATGTATTTTTAGTATCGATAATGAGCTTTCTCGTTACCTCTCTCTACAATATTTTTTATTGCATTTATATATTCCTAATAATAATAATAAAAATAAAATCTGATATTTTTCAAATATGACGAATATGACAACTATCATCCAACGTGAAATTCTGTTATTTTAACGATCATTACATGTTGGATAAGAAATAAAAAATATTAAATTATAAGTTATTTAACTTAGAATTATTTGCATTAGATTATTTTTAAAAAAAATATTCAACATTTTCATGATATAATAATAAAAAAAAAAATAAATAAATAAATAAAATTTGAACAACTTTGTTGAATTAATCGAACTCGATAGAAAAGTATTTGCAATAAACGAAGATAAAACGTTTTAACAGAAATCACAAGACTATTTCAAACATATATATATATGTGAATGTATGTAAGTGTTTCTTAAGGTGTATTTGAATGTGCATTGAGATAGAAAATTTTTTATGGTCACCTTATAACTATCGACTTACATTAGTTAAGATTACTAATGATTTCCAAGTGCATAGGTAAAAAACAAAAATATATATAAAAATAAATGTGAATGTGTAGGAATATAATGTAAATATATAAATGTAATTATATGTGTATTTAGTTTGAACATTATGGTACTGGAACCATTAGTAATCAAGTATCGTATTAAATATATCGTTCGTAACGATCGAACATTCACTTCCGTATATTCGATAATCTTATTTTCAATCATCGTTAAATACACATAGACATATATATGTTTATTACTATGTATACTTATATATACATATGTTAGTAATTGATACAATTCTTATAAGGTTTCTGATCAATTTAAAAAATGTATGTTTAAGTTTTTGGTTAGAAACATTTGAACTCTGACAATGGGTTACCTATGATTAAATTTTTCAACCCTTAACATGGTCAAATCAGAACTTTTCATCCCTTCTATACTTAGTAGATACATTTTTTAAGGTTTTTGATCAATTTAAAATGTATGTTTAAGTTTTAGGTTGGTAATATTTGAATTCTAAAGTAACTCTGAGAATGGGTTACTTTTGATAAAATTTTTCAATCCTTAACATGGTCAAATCAGAACTTTTCATTCCTTCTTTACTTAGTAGACACATTTTTTAATATAAATAAATTTTTATATGTTTTTTTTTATATATATATATATTTATATGTCATAGATAAAGGTAAATTCCTAATTTATCGGCATAATAGTTAGAATAACATATTTTTCGCGTTCTATATAATTACATGCACATTTGCATAATTGCGTTTTATTGACCGATAAACATTTTGTAAGTATTATTCGAATATTTAACGAACCATATCGTCAGTTTTACAAACACACATATACACATAGAAAAAAATGTACCAAAAACAAATTATTATTTGAACAAATGGAACATTGTAAGGAAAATGTATTAAATATATTATATTAACAAAAAAAGTATAATTATTAAAATAGATAAATAAAAAGAGAAGTTTTTAAATGATACGAGAATTGAAACACAAAATAATAATAATAATAATATTAATAATAATAATGTAAATATTTAAAAGAATATTATATCATTGAGTATAAAATGAAAACACATTTCATGTTTTAATGATCTGATTATAAAAATTAAATATTCGATTATAATTGAAAAATAAAATTAAAATTCCTAATTAATAATAATAATAATTATAATAATAATAATAAATAATAATAATAATAATAATAATAATAATAATAATAATAATGGATAGACAAATCGATTAGGATTCACATTTAGAATCGAAAAACAAAAGAAAATAAAATAAAACGAAGATGAATTCAACCCATCGATGATAAAAAAAAAAACAGAAGACAAAATTAATAATAATAATAATAATAGTAATAATAATCATAAAAAGATAAAAAGACTATATATTCACGTGTGAACGAGGGGAACGGATGAAAACGAGCCGTGACAAGAGGATAGATAGAGATAAAAAGAAAACTAAAGATAAAAAAGGGCGAGAGAAAGAAAGAAAGAAAGAAATGAAGGATAAGAAATACACATATAAAATAAACAAAAAAAATAAAGAGTGAGAGAGAGAGAGAGAGAGAGAGAGAGAAAGATAGATAGATATTAAAAAAGTTACAAAAAGGATAATAAAAGGATGCATATATGGGTATCCTTACGTAAAATATCGCACACCCGTCTGCAGGATGCTCAGTCGAATATTATTTCGCCTCGTAAGGATCCTGATGAGCATCGGGCCAAGGGATTATTTAATGACACGATCTTCTTTCTCTCTTTCTCTCTTTCTCTCTCTCTCTCGCTCTCTCGCTCTCTCTCTCTCTCTCTTTCATATATACACACATTTATATATGTATATATGCTGTCTATTCAGGTATAAAAGGTAAGTGAAGCGATGGAGTAGGTTGGGCAACTTCTCTCAGGTATTTTTGAGTGCTTCTTATGTTTGTAGTTCCCTTATGGTTGCAATACTTCTAACCATAATATGCATTTTTATTAATAACTATTTTAATATTCTTTTTCTCAATTTCGTTGTTGTTGTAATTATTAACCTAAAAATTATTGTGCAAGTTTAAAATATTGTTTTTATCAGTTTGTCTTATAATTCATTCGTTTATATTTTTATTATAATATTATTCATTAATTTAACATTTATTCTCACTCTTTTTTTTTTTACTATTATTAACCTAGAAATGTTTTGGAAGTTTTTTTGTGGAAGTTTGAAATAGTGTTTCGCCATTTTTTTTCTGCTGAAGAGGTTTCTTTTTCGTTACTAACCTAAAAATTTGATGGAACAGTTTTTTGTACGAGTTTAAAATATTGTTTTCACTCCTTTATCTAATAGTTTATTCATTTATATTTTTATTACAATATTGTTAACTATTTTAACAGATGTTCTCACTCTTTTTTTTTACTATTGTTAACCTAAAAATATTGTGGAAGTTTCAAATATTGTTTCGCCATTTTTTTTTCTGCTAGAGAGGTTTCTTTTTCGTTACTAACCTAAAAATTTGATTGAACAGTTTGTAATGCAAGTTTAAAATATTGTTTTCAACGTTTGTTTAATAATCTACATTCATTTATATTTTTATTATAATGTTATTAACTATTTTAATATTGTTTCTCACTCCTTTTGTTTTATTATTAACCTAAAAGTATTTTGGAAGATTTTTGTGAAAGTTTAAAATAGTATTTCGCCATTTTTATTTTGCTGGAAGGTTTCTTTTTTGTTAGTAACCTAAAAATTTGCTAGAACAATTTATTTGTGGAAGTTTAAAATAGTATTTCGCCATTTTTATTTTGCTGGAAGGTTTCTTTTTTGTTACTAACCTAACAATTTGCTAGAACAATTTATTTGTGGAAGTTTAAAATAGTATTTCGCCATTTTTATTTTGCTGGAAGGTTTCTTTTTTGTTACTAACCTAAGAATTTGCTAGAACAATTTATTTGTGGAAATGTAAAATATTGTTTTACCATTTTTTTGCTTATTAACCTAAAAATTTGATGGAACAATTTCTTGTACGAGTTTAAAATATTGTTTTCACCCGTTTATCCAATAATTTACATTCGTTTATATTTTTATCATACTATTATTAACTATTCAACCACTTTTTTTTTATTAATTCGATTACTTTTTTGTTTGTAATTAATCTAACATTTTTTTTTCATGGAAGTTTGAAATATTGTATTAACTTTTGTTTTTTTATAATTTTCCTTTACTACCAATTGATTTGTTTACATTTATTAATATTTTACAATATTTAACATTAGATAAATTCTAAATATATTTTTTTTTTTTATAAATACAAAACAAAATCTCATCGATCTCGATATGATTTTAGAAAAGTCGTCTAACAACATTTGATATGAATAAAAATGATTTATTTTCTAATACAAATGCAAACCGGTATGAAAATATATATCCATAACTTATTTTTTATTTATATCTCCCTTATAAGATAAGATTACTACTACAAAGTAGTAATCCAGTCGAACATTGTTAATTCAATAACGTTCTTTGCTTCGCCTACGCAAATCTCACCAGCCATTTATTTCCATTTCCCCCTCTCCGTCTCTCTTTCTCTTTCATTTTCTTTTTCTTTTTCTTCTTTTTACGTAATCTACAGTTCAATACGATTTGATAGGAAACAAGAACTACCAAAAAAAAAAAAAAAAAAAAATAAAAACTAAAGTATACGTATCGCAAAATTATTTATTACCCACGAATAGGTTACAATGATATCATGCAAGAAATTTGTCTCGGTTTTTTTTTTTTTACGAAACTGTAAAATGTATACAGAGAAAAGAGGGGAGGGGGAGGGGGGTGTAGCAAGTGGATTGAGTTGAAGTTTTTTTTTTTGTTTTGTTAATTTTATTCAATGTATTAATGTAATAATTTATTAATGAATATTTAAATGCCCCGAAGTAAAATGTTACAATTCGTTTCACTTTGAAAATTGCTCGTTTAACATTTGACAGTAAATATTTGCTACGTTTGTACAACCCTTTCCATCTCCCCTACCCTCCTTTAGAACCTTGTCATAGGATTTTGCAATATCGGAAACGGCCGATTAAATTCGTTGAAAAGATAAATATTCATTTATTCTATATATATATGTATATATATATAAATAAATTTATGCATCGTATATATAATTTGTGCGAATTTAATTTCAATAAAATGTGCAATATTTTGTGGATGATATTTCAAAATGTTTTTTATTGATTGACATGTTAAAATAGTTTACACGTTATCTATCTCCTGTATTTAGATTAACGAATAATATTACTTAACTTTACTTTCTTTTATATCTCGTTCTAATTTATTATTTATAATTAGATAGATTAGTTTTATCTACACATGGTTTTATATGTATATGTGTGAGCGTGTGTGAACAGGTTTCTGAGCATTGAAAATGTATTTTTCTTTTATCTTACAGAAAAATCTTTGTCTCTATTATTTACTTCATTATAAAAGATTTATTTCTAGTATTTGAGTATCTAAATACGCGTTTAGGGTATAATCTTATAAAAGGAATGTTGATTGAAAAAAATACAGGTAAACCTTAAGTGAACAACATTAAAATATTTTCGAATGAGAAGAAATTGTTGTAAAAATATTTTAAAAGGTAATTTTGATCGAAATTTGAACATTTTACTCGAGTATCATCAAAGTAAATGTGGTTGTATTTAAAATACTTTAGTATTTGTGTGCAATTAGTAAAAAAAGTTTTGTAGAGGAAGAGTGGGGTGAGTTGGGATGGGAGGTTAATGTTCCTAAAGTTTCATTTTAGTTAGTCCAAGTTTAAAAATAATGGTTTAATCCTCGGTAATAGTTAGAACCTTGGTGGGAGAAGAAAGGGGGGGGGGAGAAGAGAGAACAGGTAAAACTATACCGTAAATGTATACCTGACAGAGAAGAGTTGCTTTGATTTATGCGTTTTTCAAAGAAGTGTCAAGTGCATCAGACATGTTTCCTGGAAAGGGAAGAGTACGTTCTTGAGTTGTAGATAAATGTAGTGCACAGTATTATAAGACTACAGGTATTTAACAAAACTATTAGGTTGAACCGTCATTATAAAATACTTCAAAAAAAAGAAAAAAACAAAAAAGGTATATAAGAACAAATAATCGTACATATATGTTACATAAGTTATATATTGGTAACTTAGAATATAAAAAATAGAACTATAGTGAAATTCTATTAAATATTTTTCTAATAAAACGTGTATGGTATGATCTATAAGCTAGTGTAATAGTTTAAGATTGAATATTTGTAGGTTAGAAGTAATTTGGCGGGAAATACGATGAATACAAACTACAATATAAATGAACTATTGATAAAATAGAATATAAAAGATAAAACTATAGATAGATTCTATTAAATACTTTTTTAATAAAACGTATATCGTATAATATACAAGGTGGTGTAATAGTTTAAGGTTGAAAATTGCTTGGTGACTAGTCTTTGGAGGTTAGATAGCTTAGAAGCAATTTGGCGGGTAGTAACGAAGGGCCTGCGAAAACAAAGGATCGTCCTCGCCGTATACCGGCCAATTGTTGCATTATTCATGTGTTTCTAGCAAGAAGCGGTCGTAAGGCTTGCTCAGGGAGGGTTTGAGACTTTCAACTTCTACTACAACTAAAGCAACCAACTCAAACTACTACTCCTCCGTCGTCGTTTATTCGTCTTGGTCGTCGTTTTAAACCACCTCCACCTCCTTTCTTCTTCCTTGTAGTTGCCTTCACGAGCCTCTTTCTCTCCCTTCAAAATTCATTTTGTTCCCCTTGGGTGCCTTAGACGCACCATTAGTCCGCTTCGAAGTATGGCGCTTGACTCTTCTCTACCAGCTACTACCTCGATTACGAACCAAACTAGAAGACCTTCAGGATCCAAACTAGTCCTGATCTCTCCCTACTTTCCCATTCCTCTTTCATCACTAACTCTCCCTTCCTTCCTTTCCCTCTACCCTTCTACACCTTCTTTGCCTTCATCTTACCCCCTATCATACACCTTATTCCTATCCTGTGTTGTTGTTTTACAACTTTTATGTTTATGTGTGTTACTATATCGATTTTTTGAACTAAATCTATCATTTAATTTATCTGTTGTTCTTTTTTTTTATTATTAACAATGTTGTTTTTTATTATTTTATTTGATAAATCTTATGTGTGTGGTATTTTTGTGCATCAGGTTTTATACTTTTTAAATTATTTCTTGATTACTTACTCTAAAAATCGTTTTAAAGAATATTTGAAATATAATTTGAATTAACAAAAAGAATAAAAAAAGGTTTGATGTCAAACAAGTTACAGGAGATTAATAATTCAAGAAAAAAGTAAAAATAAAAATATAGGAAAAGTAAGCATTGCTTAAAGTGTCCTGATAAATGTGTTAGAATTTTGATTTATTATCCTACAAATAGTTAAAAATGTTCATAAAATAATTCATATACTCCTTTCATTTTCCAATCAATCGTTAATATATATATATCTATATAGAATATTAAACATAGCTGGTATAAGTTAGATTTATATCAAGTTTAATGTTGAAATTGATATTAACTGGTTGTTTCTAGATCGACATTCCAACGATCAGTTTGAGATTAATTAATAAGACTAAGACAAATTTTTTTGTTAACCTATCGTATACCATTCGTTGATAAATATGGAATAGTTTTCTCTTTTTATATCATTCACATTTCTTTTGACATTCTCTCTGGACATAGGAGAAACAACCCTACTTCCAAGAAAACGCGAGTACAGGAGAAACAACCGTGAAGGGACAAACACAGCAAAAAGAATACGTTCCTCCTTCTTCTCCTCCTCTTCTTCATTGGCATCTCGATCACCTAGGATCCTACCATTCCAATTTTACTCTTCTGATACCTATCGTTCTCTTTTTCTTTTTTCTTCTCATTCTAACCCCCTTTCATCTACTTATATACCCTTTTATATTCTTTTTGTTGTGCATGATGAGAAACTTTTGAGATTCTTATAAAAAGTATTAACTTTATTGTAGGTTTTGTGTTTTTATTTTATCTTTAGTTAATAGATAGAATAAATAGGATTAATTAATAGGAATTAGAGTATTGTAATATACTAATATTGGGGAATAGGAAGACCCTGTGTGATATTATTTAGAAATTTGGTTTGTTTTAAAGTATATAAGATTTGATATAGCAAAACTAATTGGTCTTACTACACCATGTGAAATTGTTTAGAAATTGAGGTCAATTATTTTAAAGTATATACAAGATTTGATCAATCAGAACAAGTTAGTTCTACTAATATCAGTTTTCCTAATAACAGTCTGTGATATTTCTAAGTAGTTCTATTTAATTATTTGAAAGTATATATAAGAGATTTGATTAATTACAACAAATTGGTTTTACTAAACCCTGTGATATTATTTAGTAATTTTAATATATTATTTTTAAATATACAGGATTTGATAAATCAGAACAAGTTAGTTCTACTAATATCAGTTTTCCTAGTAACAATCTGTAATATTTCTAAGTAGTTTTATTTAATTATTTGAAAGTATATATAAGAGATTTGATTAATTACAACAAATTGGTTTTACTAAACTCTGTGATATTATTTAGTAATTTTAATATATTATTTTTAAATATACAGGATTTGATAAATCAGAACAAGTTAGTTCTATTAATATCAGTTTTCCTAGTAACACTCTGTGATATTTCTAAGTAATATTATTTAATTATTTGAAAGTATATACAAGATTGAATAAATCAAAACAAATTGGTTTTACTACACCTTGTAAAATTATTTAGAAACTTAAATTAATTATTTTAAAGTATACACAAGATTAGATAAATCAGAACAAGTTAGTTCTACTAATATCAGTTTTCCTAGTAACACTCTGTGATATTTCTAAGTAATTTTATTGAATTATTTGTAAGTATATACAAGATTGAATAAATCAGAACAAATTGGTTTTACTACACCCTTGTGATATTGTTTAGAAACTTCAATCATTTCAAAGTATACTTAAATAGAATAAATCAAAGTTAATGAATTTTCATAATATTGAATATTGAAAGACGTTGTTTAACATCTTTAATTATTCATTTACAAAGTAAAGTATGAAAGTATTGATGTAGGTCGTGTTGGAAAAGAGGACAAGCTGTCCCCTTTAAGTTCCCAGATAGTAGATTGCACTGGCGAACAGACGCTTCTCGTTTCTATCGAGCGAACCATACACACAGAAAGAAAGTGGTGGTAAGTGAGAATGGGGGTTGCAAAAAGAAATAAAAGAAAATGAATGAGAAAGATAGATAGATGATAGATAGATACATAAAAAAAAAAGGAAAAGAGAGTAAACCTATGAAAGAAAAACCAGTAAAACCCTTCAAGTTCTATAGACCAGTGGAATTCAGCCAAATGTTAGAGTAGTATTTGAATTTGGCTTATCGATCATGTACTCAAGAACCAACTATAAATCCATTTTCAGTCTGACAAAAGAAAAGATTATTACAATTTTATTTTAAACTACTATTCTTACTCTTTCAATATTTTTTTTTTTCAGGTTAAACATTGTTCATTGTGTTCATAATGAATTGTATTTGATTATTTGTTTCATTTATGATTCATTTAATTAAATAATTTAAATTCTTTTGTGTTTCCAGCTTATTATTTTTTAATATTGTCTATGTTATTTTATAAGTTAAAGTAGAATTTAATTAAAAAGATTTTCATATTAATGTTTGAAGAGCTTGCACTTGTGCTTGTAATTGTTTGACTTTAATTTTATTGTTTGCAATAATTGTAATGATTCAAATTAAACCTTAAAAATATTCATACTCAGCAACACCCACACACAGTAATCTACAATTATAGAACTTCATGTACTTCTAATTCAGTGTTCCTATAATTTATCAAATAATTATTTCAAATAACTTGAATCATTAACAATGTTTATATTATAATTTATAAAAGATATTAAAAATATATCTAATAATTTAGACATCATTGCATCAATATGATATATTAGTGACCTGTTTGAATTAAACAAAAAAATATATCTGACCTGTTATAACAGTAGATCATCATTTCCACAATTCAAAGGAGTGGTCTTAAGTATCGTTCGATTTACAACAATACCAATCAGGAAATCGTGAATCTAAAGATTCCTTTAACAAGACATTTGATGATTTTCAAAGGTCACTATTATCCTTCACTTCTATATTATATATCTATATACTTAAAGAAATCATTTTCTCATACTTCATCTGAACCACCTATTCTAAAAACCTTTTCTATTCTATCATTCATTTCAAACTACAATCAAAACTAAATAGAAAATAGTTAAAGTTGATCTCTTATTGATCACCTGGGAGAGTTTGGGGGGGGGGTTTAGAGAAAGGTGTTACGAAACAATAGGAAGATAACTTATTAGGGTGAACCAAAAGTTCAGTAGTGCGTTTATTCTGTTGTTTCAGATAATGCAATTTTTTTTTTCAAATGAAATGCAAGTGAACTTCTTAATATTGCAATGTTATTGTTCTGCAATAATTCTTAATGAAGAATTGGAACAATATTATTTGTTTAAAAAGTAGTTAAAAGTTTTCTTAGAATTAACATTAGTTGATTATCGAACGTGAACGGTTAAACTCGAAGAGTAAAAAAGTTAGGAAACGAGATACAAGCAGAATTTGATTAAATGAATTCATGAATATGTTAAGACGCAGCTGTCTATCGTATATTTTCTTTCTCACTCGTTCGTTTACTAATAATACACACGTACATACACATACACACATATATATATGTGTTCTTACATGGTAGATGTATAATCAATTCGTGCTTGTTTATTTGAAATAAATTTAAACGCTAACATATTCTAATCAAAATTAATGACATTTTAAAGTTTGCATTAACAAATCTAAACGAATATTAATTAACCATAATCAATTGTAGTTAATTGTTTAGAGAATTTGAAGAAAAATTCACGAATAAATTTGGTTCATTAAGATGAAATTCATGAACCATTATATAGTTCATATATATATATATATATTGCTTTTAAGTCCGGGTAAAAAGAATCATTTTAGACGGTGACGTCACGCAAACCGGGAATGCGGTCAGTCCGGATAGGGGGCCCCAAAAAGCCGATAGTCCTAGAAGTACCTGGAGAAGAAGAAGAAGAAGAAGAAGAAGATACGATTAAAATGTTTGCACCGTGGTTAAACAACGTTTCTCAAATTTTTGTTTCGATACAATTTAACAAAAACATTTCATTATTATTACAAATATCAGAAATTAATCCTTGTCTAATAAATTTTTCACATTCCCCATAAATTGACAGTAAAAATGACAAAAAAAAATTTAAACAAATTGTTAATGAATTTTTGTTAAATATTTTGTCATTTATATTGCAAAATATGTTCATCATCATTGCAAATATCAGAAAATTGATCCTTGTCTAATAATTAAACCATATTTCCATAAATTGACAGTAAAAATGAAAAAAAAAAATTAAAACAAATTGTTAATGAATTTTTGTTAAATATTTTGTCGTTTATATTGCAAAATATGATTGGAAAACATAACAATATTATTTTCTATTAATAATAATAATAATAATAATAATAAAAATTACACGACTGTTGAATAAATTATTAAACGGATAGGAAAAGGTTAGGAAACATCAATACGAAAAGAAGAAAAAAAATTATTTGAAGGATTACAAGTTCGTAAGGATATTTTTTTTCTTCTTGGTATTAGAAGGCAAGAAGAAGAAGAAGAAGAAGAAAAAAAAAAAGAAAGAAGAAGGAAAGATTAGAAACACATGAAGAATCTTCCGGCACATATCGAGCGTCTTAATCCGAAAGGAAAAGAGAGGACGATGTAAAAGTGGCTTTAAGGGACGCCCTTGTCGGAGCTTATTAAGTACTTAGAAGGGCATAAGGGACCAAAACGCGTAGCTGCTTTGGATCCCATTTAACCGTGCTCGAATTACCTACCTCGTTGGTGAACTACGTTAAGAAATACGTTCGAGATGAAAAGGATAGGGAATTTTTAGGAAAGTGGGGAAAGGGAGGAGAAAAAGGGGTGGAGAAAGAAAAATATAGAAAAGGATAGTGAGATTGGAATATGAACGAATATCGGTTTAAGAAAATTAATAGGCGGAAACACACACAACGTTCTTCATCGGGCTCATAATTCGGTCCTTTCGTAAACGTTAATAATAATTCTTCATTCCCCAGGTGCTATGTACTATATATATATGTATGAGTTTAGTTTGAGTTCATTGGTAATATTATGAATACGTGAGACAACAGACACACGTGTCAACAATTTTTTTTTCTATCAAATTTTTATTAATTTATTAAAGGTTTTTTCAAGATTGTTTTATTTAACTAGGAATTACAATTGTTTGGTATCATTATAACAAATATATGGTGTATATCAATGTTTAATATTTTTGTAAATTTCCCTAAGATTGTATAGTATTTTATGAAAATTTTATACTTCAATATTATCATAAGTTGTTTATTAAATAATGAAAAATATAGAAAATATATGATATTAATTGAACAAATTTATTGGCAATATATTTTAATATTTAATTAATTTAATATTATAAATATATAAATATATATTTAATAAGAAATTTAATGATTTATTATTTAGAAGAACAAAATTATATAATTAATTTTATTATCATTGCAATAAATTTTATTAAATGCTTCACACAATGTTATTGAAATTTAAAAAATGGTTTTTAGTTAAATGCAAAATATTATTTATATAATAAGATTTTGTTTATTAATTGTAAATAATAGTAACAGTTAAATAATAAAAAATTATCGAAGCGTAATTCATGATATACATAAGTATATATATAAAAACATGGATAAGGGCTGATCAACACTCGGCACGCGCCACTGACTTGGAAAAGCAACCCTTCATCCGTTTATTCTCAGGTTTCCACTTCACAAACGACAATCTCGATCCCCCTTGGGTGAAAGACTACTAGTTTTCCTTTCTCTTTTATCTATGGGATTTTTCTCTATCACTACTTCATTTTCTATAATCAAACAATCTCTCTTTCGTATCTACAAAAACTTTTTCTAACACCTTTACTTTTTTGAATTGATCAAGAAAAATGAAGACGAGTGTTATCACAATTTTTTATATGGTTTTTATTTTTTTAAATTGAATTCTTTATTTTAAAATAATATTTTGACGAATTGTATCATTGTTTTACTTGAGATTAATACAAGGATTAATTTAGGATATATTTTTTATAGAAATTTATTAAATAAATTATATATTAAATTATTTATATTATTATATCTTATTAAAAAAATTAAATTTAACTTAGAAATATTTTTTGAAACAAAGATTTAAATATCGTATATTTATAATATCAAAAGAAACAATAATATAATCTCAAAAATTAAAGAGTATACGAATTTATTAAATAAATTATATATATGTATTATATTGCATTAAATTATTTATATTATTATATATTATTTACAAATTAGTTTTAACTTAGAAATATTTTTTAAAACAAAACTTTAAATATCGTATATCTGTAATATCAAAGAGAGCAATAATATAACCTCAAAAATTAAAGTTAATGAGTATTCTAATTATTTTGATAATTGATATATTATATTATATTATATTATTATAATATATATATATATAATTAATTTTGATAAAACCAAATTATGTAGCAAATTATTATGAGATCAAAGACTAAAAGACATTAATTTGAAACGAATGAAATAGGATCGTAGAATATTGAAGAAAAAATAAAATAAATATAAGAAAAAAAAGAAGCAGAAGAAGAAGAAATTGTCGGATGGAACAAAGATGGAATGGAGATGAGTTAGGCTACTACCTACAAAGGTAGTTTATAACCAAGTGAGTTAGAGTTCTAAGCTAGGCAACTACTTTCATAGTTTACCAACCATAATACCTTCTCGTACCTACATAAATCTACGAGTCTCAATATCCCGAAGGCAAGGCACCAAAAGATGAATACACACATACATACACATATATATATATATATAAATACATACATATTACCCGTATAACGATCCAAGTTACTAGTATTGGATAGGAACTTGTAACGTGTACGTGTACGTGTATTAATCTATGTAAGTGTTAGTCAAAAAAAAAGTAATTTCATCTTCTCCCCGAATCTTCTTCTTCTTCTTGCGGTCCTCTTCCTTCTCTCGCATACCATCCGGTATTCTTTGTTTCTTTCTCTCAACGTCCTAACCTAGCCAGCACGTTTATACCTGAGATCATTCTCTCTCTCTCTCTCTCTCTCTTTTTCTCTCTTTTTCTTTGATACATAATTTTTCTTCTCCAATGATCGCGATCTACCTGAATATCATTCTTTTTCCATTTGGAACATTTATATTTCTTTTTACTCCATACTTTCGTTCTCTTAAATAACCATAACCTAAAAATTCATTATTTTCGTAACAAATGTATCATTTATCATATTTCTTATAATCTAAAATTTGTACATAAGAAGAAAATTTTGATTAGAAAAAAGAAAATAACAAATAACATGATCTAAACGTTCATTTTTTTGGAATAGAACATCTGCGAATAGGATTATCCAAAATGAACGTTTGCCCGGTAGCTATAGACGTCTTATAAGAAGGGTGCGAATATCATGGAATGGGAAGCTGCAACGGGGGTGGGGAGGGGAGGACAGAACGCACCAGGAGGAGGTCAAAGAGGGTGGTTATACGAAGAACTAGCATCGGTCTTTTGGAACAATAGAAAGTTGAAACTAGAAAAGGGCGGGATAGAATAGACACCGAAGACCAGTAATTTGTTCGTCCATCAGATGGCGCCTGCGTGACCGACCAACATTATGAAGAAGTTTAAGTCTATTCGAAAATTCAAATCCAAAAGTGCGGATTCGTAACTAAACCACACACATAGATATAGATGATATGTATAGAAAAGAAACTTTATATACCTAGCGGCTGTTTTTCTACCAAACCGTTTTGATTATACTCATTACCCTTCCCTCTTACCCCCTCCTAGTCCTCCTATTCTTCCTAACCTATATCCTCCTCACTTCTTCCCCTTCCCTCTTTCTTTCTCAATTCTAAAACTGATCGAATAAGAACGAAGGTACAAAATGGTCCTTCTAAACTTTCTTTTTATTATTATTCTTCCCGGAAATCGCGTGGATCCCTTTCTTTATGGGGTTTCGTTTCGATAGAAACATATGCATAACGTTTTGTAAAAAATAAAAAAAATAACAACGCTTTACGGATGATAAAATTAATTTTCAAGTTTTTATTATCACTTCCTTTTTCACGAACTTTTTGATTGTAATAATAACAGCTTTTTATTCTCTTATATATTATAGAAATAATAATTTTATATAAAAAGTTAGATAAGATAAACACCTAACGCACTCTCTCTCTCTCTCTCTCTCTCTCTCTCTCTCTTTCCTTCTCTTTTTTTTTTTTTTTTTAATTTAATCTATACTCGTAACGCTCGTCATATTTTCTTATCGATGAATTCGCGTCTAGTATCGCGTTGCTTTGGTAACCTTCAGCATATTTCCTGATTCTGAATTTGGTTGCATCACCAAAGGGGGGATATCTTCTATTATACTTTGTTTTATTTTAAAAATAAGATTTAATCAAAGTTTGTAGTCAACAATTAGTTAGAATTATTTATAATACTTAATCGACGTATATAAATAATTATTAGTGTTTAACTATTCATTTGAGTGGGAATGATTTGCAACCATTTTCATAATTACGATCTAACTTAGTCATTCTAGTCATTAATTATAAGGTCTTTAAATACAATAATTAATTATTTGCATATAGAAAAATTACGAACAAATTTTATTACAATTTTATACAATTAAAATGAGCAACAACAACAACAACAACAAACAAAACTCAACAGCAGCAATAGTTCAGGTTTTGAATTGAAAATAAATGGTCGAACAATTTCGTTGAGACTTTGCTACGTGGTAACAGCAATTATAGTCACTTTTGCACACACCATCTCATTTGCGATTGTAATTAAGATCGGGCCGGCTCGTGAACGCGAATGCAATCGAGCGTGCACCGATCGCAAAACGATTGCACCAGGTTTCTCGTTTGGTTCGGGTGCGAGATACGCTTTCATTGCGGCGCTAATGCGACTAACTACCTCGCACGACCTAACAACCAACATCGAAAGATCCTTTCTCCGATCGGTTACTCGGTTAATCATCTCAACGAAAATTTATTTCATTTTTGTTTACCACCCAACTCCTCCCCACCATTTTCTAACTCACAACCCTCAAACTTTTTACGATCTATGCGTTGTTTTGGGATAATTTCAAATTACTTTCTTTTGTTTTATTTGTTTTTAAATCAAATGTTTGATTTATTTTGTAACAGGTGGGAGTGTGTGTACGGTTTCAGGTTCGTTCGTTGATTTGTAGACAATTTTTTGTAAATCTTCTATAGTTTATGCAGTAAAATTATTTTGCGAGTGAGATAATAGGTTAAGATTTGAAAAAAAAAGAAATATTAATCCTCGATTAATATGTGTATTATAAATAATTTCAAATCCGTCGTACTTTGTAAATAAAATCGATTTTTGTGTCTAACCTCGTCACATGTGTTAAAAAAAAAAAAAAAAAGAAAAAAAAGGAAAAAAAAGTTTAGGGTAATAATAATGGATGTACGTGCTTCTCCCAAATATTTCCTTTAAGTTGGGTTGGTTTGACTCGTTTGGAAAATAAGGAGAGAAGGAAGTTTCCTTAGACATCTTTTGCGATAATCTACCAACAGGGGTGGCACGTCACGTAGAGAGGTTAGGTGTACATCGCATAGCAAACTCGTTGCGTGACTACTACTCTCTTCTCGCGGGTTCTTTCTCTTCCCTTCTCCCTTTCCTTTTCCTTTCCCTTCTTCTTCCCTTTGCGATACTTCTGAATATATAGATATATATATGTATATATTTCTTTCTCGAGTAAAACGATCGCACGTGGATGCAGTCGCAAAATGAGCCGCCCCTGATACGATCTATCTCACTTTTTTCTTTTCGATATTTACGAAGATTCGTTCGTTTGAAAAAAAAAAAAAAAAAATGTTAGAAACACAAAATTCCACGAAATGGAGTACGATTTTCTACGAGATAATCAAATTTCTTTTTTTTTTCTTTCTTTTTTTGAATACATTTCGATCATTTTTACAGGCACGTAAAAAATAAAATGCTCATAATGCAATCATAATTTTTTTTCTTCTGTTTTTTGAAATTTTTCTGCAGGCTTTTATTTTATTTCTTTTTCTTATTTCTATCTCTCTTCACCAATATGAGGATCATATAAACGCAAATGTTTGCAAAATTGACACCGAATCCTACGTAACTTAGGCGTGCATCGAAAAATGCGTGGGTGAATATGTCCATAAGAACTTTTAATACTAAACGTCGAACCATCCTCATCGATTTTTTTATTCTCTTTCTTCTTGACAAACTTCTAAAAGTTTCTTTTTTTTCTGTCTGTATAAAAATGTAAAATATTTTCTACTTATCGTAAATATAATAAATTCGTTTGCAAAAATTATTTATAGATTATGACACGTTGAAACGTAATATTCGTAATAAGAATTTGATTCTGCAAATTAATTATTGTCTTTTATAATAAAAAAAAAAAAAAAAAAAGTTAAAAATTGTATGAAGATATTTGTAAAAAGAATTTTCGTATACATTTTGTGTATCAATGTACATGTGTTATTTCAAACGTTTAACTCACAATATGTCGGCTACCCACTAACCAATAACCTAAAAATGCACAGTCGTTATTTCGCGTTAACCACATGTTGCGAGAGTGTTTCTTCAATTCCGGTTGAGACACCCTTGGGAGTCTCTACTCTCGAAATTCATTCTTTTGTTACTTCATCTTTCTTCTCTCAAACCGATTTCTAAAAGTTATTCGACTAACTTTGTAGAATACACAAAAAGAAATAACCTTACACATGTTCTACATTTGAAAATTCTAAAAATAAATTTACATTTATATATTATTCATTGTAAAACTATATATATATATATATATTTTATTTATTTATTAACAGTATTCTGAAATACATTTTAAAAGTATTGTTTATATACATTTATAGAGTTGAAATTTATTTATAAAATATATTAAAAATATTTTTTAATTAGTTTATATACTAAATTTCCTTTTTTATTTTCTCATTAATATTTGATTATTTTTATATTTCATTGGAATAAAATAAAAATGAAAAAAAATTATGCAAGGCACGTAGAAAATGTTGCAACGGTGTGCAATATTTAATTTAATGAGACGAACGTGCGTGTCAGCTGTTATAAAATAACTAACATAAGGGACACCCTACATATTTGTATAAATATACGTGTATAGGTGTATAACCGTCTTTGTCAGTGACAATTTCTTTTTTAAAGATACCACCACCACCACCACCATCAACCACCATAAGAAGAAAACGAATACTTTCGTGTTCTGCGAGAGAAAAGACTTTCAGCCGATCTTTTCGATAACGAGCTCGTTTTCGTTTCTTCGCCCTTAAGGGTATAAATGCGTACTAATACACACGCACACATAGTGAATTTCTCTCTTTTGGTAACGTGTGATTTTCGCGTCAAAATAAATTGAACGTATATCGTCAATTTAGAAACACGTGCCACAAAATTTTAATCGTATTATTTTTACAATTAAAAAATAAATAAATATCACAGGGTTTTCTAGTCGAATAATAATAATAATAATTAATATTATTATTGTTAATAATTATTTAACTTTCATTTAATTAAAATATATCTACTTGTGTTTGATCAAGTATTAAAAAAAAAAAACAAAAAATAAAATTAAAATTAATACACGTAATTGAAAAATAAATGCACGCTTGTATTTCATTAATTATTCCAATATATTATTCGTAATAATTTTATTATTAATTATAAAACAAAATTTTATTATCGTACAACCTCTTTGATTTGAACCGTCCACTCCTTCCTTCTAAAAAATATATCCCAACCAAGAGCCTCGTATTTTTAGCTGTAAAAAAACGCACTAACGTAAATATTCCCGCATTTAAATAAAAATAAAATGAGAATTCTATTCTCACCGGTTATATTTAAGGGTGAAGGTAAAAATTTGACTTTGCAGTAGTCCGTGAAACATTCTATACGTGTATTTAACTTGTATAATACGCTGATGGTGGTAAGGTCGGTGGATGGGGGTCTAGTGGAGGGGGAAAAGTGGTAACAAATAGAATAGAAAGAAGAAAAGTTTATATAAGAAAGAAAGAAATAGAAGTAGCAGTAGAGTTGAGACGAAGGAACGAAATTATGCGTCGGGTGTTCGTGCGCATATGCGTGCGCGCATATGTGCACGTATTAGTGAGAAAGGACGATCGTTGGGGCCAAAAGTGACGAGGGTATGATCGCTTTAATATCCACCAGCAGGTATACATTCTCACTTGCTCAACCCCCTCCCACCCTCCTCGCATGTTCCTGCACTCACTCATTCTCCGGTTCTTACCCTCTCCTTCTTTCGTTTTTTTTTTTTTTTCATTTCTTTCTTGCTTGCTTACTTTTCATCTCACTCTTGTACACTTGTTTTTTTTTCTCTCTCTCTTTCTTCTTAACTCCTCCCATCTTGCTCATTTATAACGACTATAGATCGAATGTGTCGGTACGAAGTTGAAGTCTAACACCCAAACACATTGAATAACCGGGCCCGGTAATGCTTCGTCTCAAGAAAATTCTGACCACGCGGAAAGTTAGACAGCCCTTAAAAACTTCCACTGAAATGGAGATAGAAATACCGATAGAATACTAGAGATCGGTTGAGACTGATAAATACGTTGCTCTTGCTTTTCTTTTTTTTTTTCTTTTTTTTTTTGGTATTTCTTATTTTATTTTCTCTTCTTAGACTCTTTCTATTCCACCGGAAAAGATATTTTAATGGTAACCGTCTGTACCTTTCCTTTTTATTTTATTTATTTTTTTTTCTTTCATCCTCTTATTTCTCTTACCTTTTCTTATACGGTAATATATATTTGGAGGTTAGGTATAATGTTTCTTCGTTATTTCTATGCATAATTCAAACGAAGGTTTTTTCTTCTAATATTCTTTTCGTTAAATATTTTCAACGAGGGTGGTGAGAACGATTTTTATTTAACGATTTTTACATGCTTTGCATATTTCATTTTATTTATTTTTTGTTTTGTTTTGTTTTGTTTATCAATTGATAAAAAGCAGGTTTAACTTTGAGGTTAACTTTTCACGTATGATCGAACATTTAATTAATTTTATTTTACATTTTATTCATCAAAATTTATTGACGTAAGTTTTAATCATATTCGGTGCATCTAACCAATACACATGCGTAATAACTATGACTGTGAGTGAGAATGAGAGTGGGAGATTGAAAAAAGGATGAACGAAGCGTATCCTTTCAAAAAGAGAATCAGAGAGAGAGAGAGAGAGAGAGAGAGAAGAACAGGACCTCCGGGATAACGATTCAGAACGATGACTTGGGCAAATTTTGAAGACTTCGAGAAAATAAAAGCAGGAAAGTTAGGGGATGGAGTATGGGGAATAGGTGGGATTCAAGAAAAAAGATGACTAGGTGGTTAGATGGATGAATGCATTTATGTGATACCTACAATATTTTAGTTGAAATTATTTTACTATAATTTCTTACATTGAACATCATTATTTATATTTGTGATAATCAATTACATTGATAAATGTACTTCTATTTTATATTTAATTAATATTAATATTGAAATAAAACATTTTTATAATTATTTGTTATTTTATACATTTATTTATACAAAATTAAAAGTAATATTGATAATTGTTATAAACTTAATCTCAAAGACAAGCTTTATTAAAGAAAAAGGGTTGATTATAGGTTAACTAAGAACTATCTAAATTAATAACCAATAGATTTGCATTTTCCAAACAAAAATTGATTACTTAAACCCAGAAATCTAACTTCAAATAAAAATGTGTTCACCAAACAGAAAACATGGATTACAAGTAACCTAAAAATTAGACCATCTTATGCAATAATTATTTTCCGAATAAACGTAAGACTTGTGTAATCCACAAAACCAAATCCAAAAAACCTTTCAAAAAACATTCAAAAAAAAATTCAAGAAAAAAAAACCCTCCCCATAAACAGAAAAAAAGTAAATAGTTACGCCAATGGGTAAATAAATAAAACCCTCAGTGAGGGATGCGTAAGCGTAATATCTTTGAAGAAGAAAAAAAGGGAGATACGAGGAACCTTAGACGGTAGAAGTATTGGGATGAACAGGAGGGGTCTGAGATGAGAAGAAGAAGAAGAAAACAAAAAGAAGAACAAGAGTAAGGGCAAGGGAAACGGCGGTGGTAAAGAAGTGGAGAGAAAGGGGGGAGGGTTTAGTACAAAGTTGTAGTTGGAGTGAGATAGTAGTGGCGTTGGGTAGAAATAAATAAATGGCGGACCGATGTGGTGGATGAGTTAGGCGTCGTCATGGGTCCTTTGTCCAATAGGCCGTGCGGCATTTCAGAGACCTAGCATTAGGATTAGCCACGGCGTACTCACACACACACACACACACACATACACATACATTTCAAAGTCAAGTTTTCGAGTCGTCTTTCCTACATGATTCCAAATATATATATGTGTGTGTGTGTGAGAGAGCATGTAGAAGAAGTTAGAAGGTAGGGCTGGTACAAAGAGAGAGAGAGAGAGAGAGAGAGAGAGAAAAGGAAAACATAAAAATTCAGAGAGAAATAAAAAAAAAAATGTAGGAAGGGCACGCAGGACTCTCTTTTTTTTTCTCTCTCTCTCTCTCTCTCTCTCTCGCACGCAGGATTATTCCTTTAGCGGTTTAAAGTATCCTCTCTCTCTTTTTTTTTTTCTAGGTTCTTATTTCTTATTTCTACTTCTACTTTTTCTACTTCTATTTCTTTTTTTTTTATTTCTTTTTTTTTCTGTTTTTTTTTTTTTTTTTTTTCTATCTTCGGAATAGAAATAAGGGAAGAAAAGAGAGGATCTTTCTTGTATCTTCGAAGGATCTACGCGTATTTTCACTTAGCAAGTTACAAGACACTGGCCACTGTTGATGTAACTCACCAAAGGGATAGAAAGAAAGGGGGAGTGTGGGAGTGAGAGGTTTTGGATCATTAGTACCTCGATGGTCGTCTCTCTACAAGTACGTTCCCTATCTAAAAGTACTATACTTTTTTTTTTATCTCTACTTTTACCCATTTCCTTCGATCATTTCTTGTCTTTGGTTTTTTCTGTTATTTTTTTGTTTTTTTTTTGTTCTAAATGTCTAATAGAGTAGCCCTTAAATAATGCAGGACTGTACCTTGAATTATTTCAGTTTAAAAGTGTTCTGTAATTATATTGAATTTTGTTTTTAAGGGTTAGAAATAATATGCTTTGAAAAATATTCAATTGTATATCTTTAAAATCATTCCCTTTTTATTTAAAAATAAAAATAAAAATTATTTCCGAATGAATATTTTAATTTGATTGTATAAATTAATTATATTGAATTGGGTGTACAACGATGAAAACTCAATAAACAGAATAAAGAGTTTTCATCGGATTTCAGGAAAGATCTTTCACAAGGGCCACGTTGGAAGAGGTTCGAGCTGATCTGCAATTAGTGAATCTGGGCGTACCATCGAGATCTGTGATCGTCGTAAGTCATTTCATTTACTTACTCGATGATGAACAATTCTGCTACAATTTCTTGCTAATTATAAGCTAAAATGTTGTGAGCTTTTTTTAACAATTTCAATTGTATGATTGTATACATGTTTACGAAATGCATTCATTAATTCGCACTGCATCATTCGTTCGTTCGTTTTTTTTTTTAAACGAACTCTGCTTAAAACTCTTCACTCAAATTATCTTCTTCTTCTTCTAATATTACTTTTACTTGGCTTTCTAATCTTAATCTTTCATTATTTATTTGTTTTTATTCTAAAAGAAGTTCTGGCACTTGCTGCACCTTGACAAAGGATACAAAAAATTGATAAAAATAAAAGAGAGAGAGAGAGAGAGAGAGAGAGAGAAAATGAGATTGTTATATAATAATGCACGCCTTGATTCCATTCGGACAAGAAAAGGAAAAACAAAATAGACAAGTGGACGAATACGACAATGGCGCTAACGAGCCCGTACCTAACCTCTAAACGAACCGAAAAAGAAAACGTTCATTTGCACCTTTCAAGTGTAAATTTCACCGACGTTATTCTGAGACTACGCAACTACTATTCCTGTTTTTGAACCTTCACCATCTTTCTTTTCTTCACAAATTTCTTTTTTTTTTTTTTTTCCAGATTTTACATATAGAATACGCCTACCTTTCACTTTTATGAAAACTTCACGCTTATAAATTTGACTTGAAAATATTTTTTACAACGAATAAATAAAATTAGACGAACTAAACAACACTTATTTTTTTTTTTTCGTGTAAAACAAAATAAAATTTTTATCAACCATCTTTTATGTCTCATCCAAGTTTTCTTTGATAACATAACCTCAACACGAACTTATCGTTGATATTAAAAAGAAGAAAAAATATTCTGGATTATTTCTTTTCATTGAAAAAAAATTTCAAAACCAAATGAACATTTGGTCCCAAACTAATTCCAAGAAAAATTATCCAACGAAATCGGGAAAAGATTAAAAGGGAAGCGTGAAATAAGAAAAGTGAAGAAACGAAGGGTGGAAAAGGGGGATGAGAGTAAGGAAAGAAAGAAAAAAAAATTGAGATAAAGAATCGAGACGATATTTTCGGAGAAAATGAAAGTAAAAAAAAAAAAAAAAAAAAAGGTGGAAACTAGAAGAAGAAATAGGAGGATGAGGATTATAAAAGAAGGTACTAGCGTTAGATGGAAAACGCAGCAGGCGTACACAGACGGCAGCTGCATCTCTCGTAGTGCAGTTTAGGTATGCTAAGGGCATGCGCATGCGCTTACACAGTGAATCGAATGGTCAAAAATGAGTTGTATAATAGAACAGTTTTCTTCCTCAGACTTACTACACAGAAACACACATACAGTCATACAAAGTATCCCAACTACGAAAACGTAAAATATGAAAAGACGAAAGAAAAAACAAAACGCAACAGAAACAAAAAGGATTGTAGAGGGGGAATGAGTGAGGGTTAACGAAAAGTATTATTCGAATTTCTAAAGATCAACCTTCGGAATAAAATCTTAAGAAAAGGGATTTTTTCTATTGAAACGACCTATCCCAATTGGTTCTTTATTAAACCTTAAGAATCTTTTATATTATAATAGAATGTTCAACAAGTTTCGAATCCTACAACTCACTAATTGAAAATTCATTATTTTAAACAAATATAATGTTATAAATTAAAGGAACAGTATTGAAATGATCAAACAACTCCAGTATAACTCAAAAACTTTAAAATCAATTATACAAATCAATATTAAAGTCTCAGATTAATTATTACGTTGAACAATTTAATTCTCATTAGAAGAACAGAAAAGATTATTTTTAAAAAAGGAAGAAAAAGAAGAAGAAGAAAGGATAATAGGGGTAAAGGAAATGATTTCTTTGTCCTTGCAGTGAGTGGGATCCTAACAGCAGCACTGACCTGCTGCCCCACTGGTGTAGAAACTTGGAATCTTGATTTATCGAGCGCCCTCTTCCTCTTCTTGGCTTGGATGTTGCGTTCCACATAACATGTCCTCTTCTTTCCAACCTTCTTCCACCCTTTTTTTCACTTACCTTTTCTTCTTCTTCTTCTTCTTCTTCTTCGTTTCTTCCTGTTCTTCCTTCCTTAACCCCACCACCTTCACCCTTTTCCTAGTGTTTCTCTTCTTTTTCTTTTATTCTTACGCCATACTTCGGAACACACTTTTGTGTTTTCTATTGCATACATTGAGTATAATATTGTTTTTGATTTTTTAAATAAATATTAACTTTTTGAATTGAAATATTTAAATAAATGTTTTCTATTGCATACATCGAGGATAATATTGTTTTTTGATTTTTTAATTAATATTTGTTTATATATATATATATATATATATATATATATATATATATATATATTTTATTTGATTTGGTATAATTCATATTTTTATAGGTTACAATGAATATTATAACCTATATATATATATAAAATATATTATATAAAATATAAAATATATTGTGTGTATTTATAAAATATTATTATAGGTTATAATATTCATTATAACCTATAAAAGTTCATTTCATATCCAATTTGTACATAACTTTATTTAATATTTCGATATAATTATTCAAAAGAATGATTAATTTATTTATTTAGAAAAAAAGCAAGTAATATTATCTGAAACGTTTACATATACGAGCATTTTTATATTTAAACATAAAATATTGTACCAAAGTGTTGCACTTGGGAGTGCATATTTTTTTATGCATCATAAAAGTATTATAAACAGGAAAGAGAGAGAGAGAGAGAGAGAGAAAGATAGAGAATACACGTTAAATATTAATAACTTTGATATAATGTATTTCAATCGACGTGTAAATAATTGGCACAAAAGCGATCTGTCAATTCATGCGCTAAATTTTGTCGCATATAGGTCAGAGTAATAAACCGAAAAAAGAGAGAAAGAAGGAGAGAGAGAGAGAGAGAGAGAAAGAGAGAGAGAGAGAGAGATAAAGGATGATAATAGAACAAAATACGATAGATTGAATTTGAAAATTATTCATTGCAATATCATTCGTGCGAAGAATTAACCAACAAAATTGAGGTTATGTTAGAAAAGTTTGAATAATTTTATTTTATTTTAGAACCATTTCTTGAATTATTACTTCCTTTTCCTCTCTCTTTCTCTCTTTCTTTCTATTCATGTATAGAATGGATGAAATAGCAGTAACAGGCCAACGAAGTTGCGGTTAACTTCTACGAAGGATTACAACCCCATTGTGAGGCCCCATTGAAATATCCTCTATACCTACCAATCCTTGCACCATTTCGATGCTTCTACAACTTCCTACGCATTACGCTTGTCCACCTACGTAGAATATTTTGTTTCTTGTTATTTTATTAAATAATATATTCCCTATCGCAAGGATTAGCAGTAAAAGAATGTCCAAAAATATTCAACTGGATTTGGTTTTTTTTTTTTTTAAACGAGGTAGAACTTAACTTGTTTTTTTTTTTTTTTATTTATTGTAACTGCGAGTTTTTGTTTCATTTTTGTTGGTATGTTTTGTTTTTTGTATTTTCTTTTTATTATCGAAAGAAAAGAATAAGTGGAAGTAAATTTTCGTTTCTTTCCATTGGCGGCCATTAAACCAGGGATGATAAATTTTTATATACGCCTGTTCCAACGTTAATAGTCACTTACTTTCGGTCGACATTCTTTTGGAACCTGTTTTTCGTGAAACTCTTGCCTATAAGAAGCTCGTACTTTGATCTGAGAGAGAAAAGAATAAAAGAGAGAGAGAAAGAGAGAGAGAATATGAGAGATGTATGTATCTATGGATAGAGAAAATCGAACATTTTTTTCGAACACACCTTTCCTTCCGAGTATTATTTCTATCAAATTATATGTTTCCTTCAATACTAGTTTCTTTGATCAATGGATATTCATCCTTTATTTCTTCATGATTGCTTACTAATTTTCTTCTCTAAATTTATTCCCCCAAAATCATCGAATAATAATCACGAATTTCATTCATTTTCATTTTCATTTTGGTGCAGATGAAATTATAGGTTTCCATAATTTTTGTTTTCTTTTTTTATTCCTGGTATGATTTGGATTTTTACAATTATCTAAATATTAAATTTTATATAAGGGTAACAATTTTTAATAATCATGAGTTTTATTCATTTTCATTTTCATTTTGGTGCAGATGAAATTATAGATTTCAATAATAATTTTTGTTTTTCTTTTGATGTTTCTTCTTTTTATTTTTTTTTATTTCTGGTACAATTCGTGGTAAAATTTTTTTTTCTAAATTTTCACGTGGACAGTTCCATATGTTTGTTTTTTTTATGAAAACAATTTATTACACGTTTCACATGCAATTGTAGCATTGAATAAATTTATTTTATGAATGTACAAATAAACGTGATCAAAGAAAAATGATTCTAATAATTTTGTAAAGTTTACAGGAAGTATGGTCACGTACCATAAATTCCTTAGATTTACGAGTACAAAAGGATTTCTCTTTTTTTTTTTTTTTTTTTATTTTATCTTATAAAATGAAAAAAAAATATCTAAAGTAAACGAAAATGAAAAAGTGAATGGAAAACCGTATCCGATAATTCAACGTTTAGTTCCGAAAAATGTGAGTAATACCAGGACGAGGAATATATAAATAAAAGAGATAAATCAAATTCTTTTTCTATTTCTTCTATGACATGTTGTACAAGGTTCATTCTTACTTTCAATCGTAAGTAGACCCAA
The DNA here is from genome assembly GCF_049000335.1 of Polistes dominula. NCBI lineage: Eukaryota > Metazoa > Arthropoda > Insecta > Hymenoptera > Vespidae > Polistes > Polistes dominula. The sequence continues at coordinate 2,386,195 of NW_028300880.1, read as the reverse complement.
GGGTTGGGGAAAGCGGAAAGATACAAAAGAAAAAAGACATGTTTTCCAGATGGAATTTGATCTTCTTCGTAGAAACATTTGTTTTTTCTATTATTCTGGTATAAAATCGATAGGATAGAAAAAAAGAAAAAAAAAGAAAAAGAAACTTCAGTAAGATAAAAGTGAAATCACGTATCTAGCATCCTTTTTATTTTTTTTTACGTAAGACAGATGTACGGGTAGGTCAGTTTTGTTGTAAAAAAAGGTCACTCATATTACAGGAATTTAACAAATTTTTATAAAATTTTTTTACACTTTACTTGCAACTGTATATATATATATATATTTTTGATATTCGTAAGCTCGTTCCGTGGTGGTTTGTAAGTTCGAGAAAGTAACATACGATTTATTCATTCGATCGAAGGCTAGAACGATGACCCTTTTTTTCTTTGGGTTTTCTTTTTTTTTTCTTTTGACGAAGGATGACAGCGTAGCCTTAGGTGCGAATGTTCTTAAGAAAAGATAACTCCCACTAACCCGATCGTTTCAAATTTGTTTTAATCTTTCAACCTGTTAGATTACTTTGTTCTTTTTTTTTTTTTTTTTTTGATATTACTATCGACGGTTTTTAGTTCGAAGAAAATCATTAAGCGAGAATTTTGTTTCAGTACTTTTACTTTCTCTTTTTATTTTATCTTCTTGCATTTGAATAGTTCAGATAAAATTTATATAACAAAATTTGTCATTTATAATAAAAATAATAAATATTCATCTGCACGATTGGTGAAGTTGAATCTCAAAATTAACATAGATTTTATATTGTTCCAGTTTGAGTAAGAATTAATTTAATTATTTTAGATATTTTTGGCAACACATTTAATATTAAATTTAATTTTAAATAATATAAAAAATATCTACACAGGAAAAATTAGTATATTATATTTAATTTAATTAGTTTAGATATTTTCCAATTGTCTACTAATAATAATAGCAATAATTAATAATAATGCAATTCTTGCGTTCGGATAGTTCAGACAAAATCTCTGTAATCAGATTTTTCATTTATAATTAAAATAATAAGTATTCACTTGCACGATTGGTGAAGTTGAATCTCAAAATTATCACAAATTTCATTTTATTCCAGTTTACATAATAAATAATTTAATTATTTTAGATATTGTTGCCAACATTTAATATTAAATTTAATTTCAAATAAAATATCTAACACAATTAACAATATTTGTAATCTAAAAAAAAAAAAATTTGTATATTGTATTACACAATTTGTATTTAATTAGTTTGTCTTTACTTTTATTATATTTAATTTAATTAATTTAAATATATTTTCCAATAGTCTTTAATAATAGTTACGAGGGTGTTCAAACTATTGGATACTTTATTCTTTGTCGGTTCCTTTTTTTCTTTGGAATCGGCTCCCCTCTCCTTACTCCCCCTAAAAAGGTGGACGAATTCGGTTCGGATTTACAATGCGAGTGCTAATGCCCACTTACTCTCTGGTATGGTTGAAGGCCGCGGGGCCCTCTTCTTCTTCTTCTTCTTCTTCTTCTTCTTCTTCTTCTTTCAAACTATACGCCTGTTTTAGTGCTTTACAGCGGCCATAATATTCTTCTATCTTTTTTTAAGCAACGTATATATGAGTGCAGGTATACAGTTGTGTAGAATACTCGATGGACGCGTTCAAAATTCGAGGTTAGCTTCTTCGATCATTTTTCTTTGTCCTCTTCTTCGGTGTTTAAAAATATTGTTACCTTTTTTCTTGATTTCGTTTATAACCTATAAATCATTTTTTCATTCTTTTCATTATATTTTATTTCGTTAAATTATATCATTAATTTAATATGGTATATTATTATTTTGTCATTTGTTGTTGTTGCTGTGACATGAAAAATCTTTTATCTTCTTTTTTAATAATTTAAAATCATTTTCTCTACGTTGTTTTACAATATTAAAGTTTGATACAATTTACAGTTACAAAATTGATGAATTATGAATCGGGTTTGTACAATTTCGTTCAAATAATAATTAACATAATTCAAATAATATAATTCAAAATTATTCTATATTTTTTTATTATTATTAATAGAGATTTAAAACGAGGTAAAAGATTATGTACTGTTATATGAATAAATAAAATTCATAAAATTTCCATACACACACATAACTTAACCTACACACAATCCCAATGTATACATAATAATTCGTATAAGTAAAGTACCTTTTACATTTGAAACCTGTATATACCAGTAAAGAATATTTGAATGAAAGTAATCGATCATAAAAATACGTTACTGCAATATTTCGAATACATCCGATGCAATTTATTCAACACATACAAAAAAATACTTTCGATACGATATACGATTCGATTCGATTTGAAGTGCGAGACGATGAAAGAAAAGATGAAACAATAAAAAGAAATATTTATTAAAAAAAAAACCAATAAAATAGTGTCTGAGAAAAAAGAGAATAATGATAAAGATAAAGACAAGTAAATGAAGCCATCTTGATCAGAATTTTCGTTGAGTCACGCGAAGAGAGTACTCATTGGGTGGTCTTTCTCTCTCTTTCTCTCTTTCTATCTCTCTCTTTCTTACATTCTCTCTTTCATTCTCTCTTTCATAATGAGCACGTTTCTTCGATGACTTCTCAACGCATTCGCTTGGAAACATATGGCTCGCGGCTCGATTCGAAACTTCTTTTTCAAGTGAGTGAGTGAGTGAGTTAGTGAGTGAGTGAGTGAGAGTGAATGTGGAAGGGTGGGAGGATCGGGGGATGGGATTCATGGGGTTGGAGAGTAGGTTGTTCAAGTTCAGCAAATGATGCGCGATTTTTCATGTCTGCCATTGTCGGAAAGATTGAAATTAGTTACCTCTCTTGATGACTTATCGACCCTTAAGTATAAAACACAATACAACATTCCCCCCCCCCTCCTCCACCTTAAAATTAAGGTTGAGTTTTGTAGGGTTTGTTTTAATGCAAGGTTATTTTATGATTAGTTCAATTTTTAAGTTTATGGATAATCGATTGTGATTAGGAATTAAATATATTATGGTAATTCGTGTGTAATTTAATATGAGTTCTCTGATTTGTATATTCAACTGCAGTTTAAATTTCTAATTAATTGGATATTTTGTAATTAAATTAGAATATATAAATGTTTTTTAATAATATAGTAAATTATTTGTTCGATTGTAATTTAATTTGATGAAAATTATTGTAAAGTTAATCTATAAAAATTATAACTAATTTGTGTGTACTTCAACGTGAGTTTTGGTTTCTATATTCAACTGCAGTTTAAATGTCTAATTAATATAATATATTTAAATTTAACTATTATATAATTATTTTTTAATAATATAATAATATATTTATTCGATTATAATTCGACACAACGAACATCCAACTGAAGTTAACCTACAAAAAATTATAAACTGCAATATAAAATATTAAAAACTACACTCAAAGCAATTTAAGAAGTTGAGCGAATTTTTTTACCCTCACAACATTTAAAGATAAAACAATTGACCTTAGAATATATAAAAATTGAATAATAAAAAGAATAAGTACCAGTAACATAACCTATAATTATTTATACAAATTATGCAGCAAAAGTATCCTATATAATACAAGCAATTATATAAACAAATTTAATATTTATATAATTCATTATTTGTTGTATTAAATTATTGTTTTATATTATATTTATGAATGAATTAATTAGAAAAAATAAGAACAATTCTTATTTCCCAAATGAAATGAATTCGAATGAATATTATTCGATTAAAAATGTTTCTAACTCATGACATGCGACTATGCGTGAGTTGTTTCGTTGTGAAGGAGCATCGTGCGTTAAAACAAAACGAAATAAGAAGGTGCACACGGGTCTTTCAAGGATAACGACTATGAGACCTAGTCGAGAAACAGCGGCAGCCATGTTTGCAGACAATTGAAACCGTTGCATTGGGTTTTTCGGTACCTGCAGCTGCATGCAAACGTTTCTCTTCCTCGTATAACACGCTAAGTTCGTCCTTTACAATCCTTAAAGTCTTCAATCACCATCCCTTTTTACCTTTCTACCTTCCTTCATTCCTTTCTTCCTACTTGCACTAAAGCAACTATTGCTTTACCTTCTTTCTTTCTTTACTTTCCTTTACTTTACTTTACTTCATACAACATATTCGTGTCTCTTTGATATACTTTCGGTATTTATTTTGTATCACGCACGCGCTCACTCAAGCACGGACCTAAGCACTCACGCACGAGCTCAAGCGCAGATGCGAGACCCATTCGCGTTCAATTTTAATGCGCACTCACGCACCCCGAAAAACCACAATTCATAAAATCATACCTGAATGTGCATTAACAATTTTTATATATATTTTTTTTTTTTTTTACTTTGAAATTAATGATACGACGAGTATGGGTATTTTTAAGGATTATTATTATGAAATAATTTATTTTTTTTTTTGGAAATTTTTTAAACTACAGTATATTTTTTCATTTATATTTATACATAGAAAAAAATAAATAATTTAAAAAATAATAAAAATAATTAAAATTTTATTTAAATATTTTATTTCTATATTAATTAAAATATTACAAATTTATATTTATATGGCAATTTTTTATTTAATAATAAAATTAATTAAGTAGTTTGTAATTTTTTATTGGGGTGGTTTGTCAGTTTTTGTACATTTTATAATATAAAAAATATATTAGGGTAGTTTTATTTATTTTCATATTAAATATTGAAATATATATTTTATATATTTATAATTAATTATATTAATATTTATAAATAATTTAATTATATTAAAAAAAATATAATATAATTTATAACTTTACCAATAAACTAATGTTTACAAAAATATTTTTCTTAATATCAAGAAATATTTTATAATATGTAAAATGAGTATATACACAATAAAAAAAATTAATTGTTAATTAAAAATGAACGAAATAAATAAAATGTTTTTATACGAAGGAACAAAGAATGCATTTGGCACAATATTGAAACAAGAACTAATTCAGAACGTAAGGAATATGTAAGGAGGGGCAAGTAATTCGATGCCAGTGGCACTGCGGTAACTTCAGCACCATCCTTTTCCCTTTCTCCCTTTCTCCCTTTTTTCCTCTCCCTTACCCTTACCCTCTTCCTCTCTCTCTCTCTCTTTCATTTTTTTTATTTCTTTTTCTAAACCACATGGTAGGGTGAGCACATTTTGACCGTAGCATAGGTATACGCATACCTACACTCACATACACGTACACATACATCAATTTATATACCTAATACACATCAGTAAGTGGAAGGTACGTAGAAAGGAAGTTGAAAGTCAATTCATTGGAATTCAATCTACCATAGAAATCTTTCTAAACTAAATCCATTGTTGAAAAAAAAAGATAATATTCAAAGTAAGATTATTTCTAATAGTTTAATCGTGTTATTATTTATCATACTTTATTAAAACAAAAAAAAAATATATATATATATATATACATATAAATTATATATATAAAAATTATATACATTATATTATAAAATTATATTACGTTAATTATATTATATATATTTTTTAATTATATTTTAATTTATAATATAATATTAATTGTATTATATTATAAAATTACATATAAAATTATATATGTTATATTTTACAATAAAAATTATATATATATATAATTACAATATTACATACATAAATTACAAAATTATATTATATTAATTATATTATATATATTTAATTATATATTTTAATTTATAATATAATATTAATTGTATTATATTATAAAATTACATATAAAATTATATATATATATATATATAATTTTTAATAAAAAAATTAATGATATCATAATTTTTATATAAATATAAATATAATAATAATATTTATATAAAATAATTTTTGTATAAAAAATAAATATTAAAATAATATAAAAATACAATCCGTTTAAAAATATTTTGTTTAGAAATACATTTTAACATTAACATTTTATTGAATATCAAATATTCACTTAAATAAACTTTTCTTTTTTTATATAAAATAAATTTTACTACACTATTGTTTAAATAACAAAATGTATATTCATGCGCATTATTAGTAATGGAAAAAAATGTAGATTCGTTAAAAAATTTATTCACATTTTGAAAACAACGAATAATTCAACAATTTGTTGCATTGAATAAAAAAAAATGTCAGATAAGTGTAGAAATTGTTTGAAAAGATTTTGATTATTTTTACCATTCATGTGCCGATTTTATTTCTAAATGGACAGGGTCATTTTAAGTACATCCGTTTCTTTCATAGTTAAGATGATGAATTTTACCGAAAAAGTACAGTTTAGGTAAAACGACATGGACGAATATGAGATACAATGTGTTCCGAAGATATATATATAATAACCCTAATACTGTCCTTAGATGGTTGAAGACCTTTTCCAGGAAAAATGTTAGAAATACAATCTCAAGTTAACATTACTTTTAAACAGGTTTTTCTTATGTCTACTTTTATCCGAGTGTCCAATTTAATCCGCCTAAGGATTACATCCCTGCTGCAACAATCTGTGCATTGTTCATTCGATTTTATTCGTGTAAACGTAAATCATTCTTATTTCAACATTTTCCGTTTCTTTTGTTCAACAAAAAAAAAAAAAAAAGAAGAATAGAAAATAAAAAATAAATGCAATTTATCTTCTTCAAGATAAAACACAAGTTTACTTGACAAGTTTTAGTACTTCAAGTTGAGTTGATTTTTCTTTTCGAATTTTTTTATTAGAATTTTCCATTTCTAAAATTACATTTGTTACACTCACAGCTTGTCTTTTTTTTTTTTTTTTTATTATAAGAAAAAGTTTCTCTCTAAAGGTTGGATGAATCATTTGAACAAAATTTGTTCGATGTAGAAATAAATTCGATGATTCAAATAAAATATTTGATATATATTTTTCTTTTTTACTAATTGAAATTATTATTTTATTTATTAATATATATTATATTATTAAATATTATATAATTATAAATATATAATATTATTATTTATTATTATATGTTATCTAAATTATTATTTTAATTTAAAATACCTTTAAATAATTTATATAAATTTTATTTATAACTTAATTTAAATTATTATTTTTTTTATATATATTAATATGTTATATTATTAAATATTATATAATTATAAATATATAATATTATTATTTATTATTATATGTTATCTAAATTATTATTTTAATTAAAAATAATTTAAATAACATCGAATTATAATTCTTACAATTAATAATTTAATAAAAATAGAAAAATTTGTGCATTCATTACAAACTTGCATTTCTATTCAACTTCATTACAACTTCCCATATATATTTCAGGACAACCATAGTATATGTAATGAAAAATGTTTAATTTATGTTTTATTTATGAGGGTATGCATTTTCGTTAGAAAAGCTTTTCTTTCTTATATATATAACTAGTTTATGGAAATATTTTAATTGGAGTCTAGCATAGAAAATTATAGTAATTCAACGCATCTATATATATACATAGATGTAGTATTACATGTACGATAGTACTAAGAAAGTTTAGGATATCAAGAAGAATGAAAAAAGAGGCTATTTATCTCGACACTCTTGATCGTAAAGAAAGGTCTTTGGAGAATACTCAAGAAGGATGCCTGATTCATCAGCTTCATTCATCAACGTCCAACGCTTCTGTTTCTTTCATTTCTTTGAAACCATATACCTATTTACTATACTTATAACTAAACGACTATATACGCATAAGTTTACTTCAATATTTTATTATATTACAAATGCACTTTACATAATCATTAAAAATATCACACATTGTGATGTTAAAAGTAATTAAAATTCTAATTAATTCATAAATCAGTAATTAATAATAATTTTTGCAATAGACCGTAAATTACGAATTAAAATTTCTAATATTTGATATAATAACAAAATTAATTTAAAAAATATATCTAATATCAAACTTAGTTAACAAATAATTCTCTAAATCTTATAAAAGTATTTATAAATCTTGACTAATTAAAATTTCTGAAACAAAAAGCAATGAAAAGAAAGAAAGAAGATACAAGAAATAACAAAAAAAAAAGAAGAATGATAAGTAGATAGAAGAGTGGTATGAGAGAATTCAGAAATAAAAAAGATAGAAAGAGAAAGAGAATGAGTCTGGTATAACGCGATAATGCAGCAAGGAAACTTGTTGGTGTGATGGCGGCGAAGAAGAAAAGAAAAAGAAAAAGAAAACGAAAAACAAAAAAATAAAAAATAAGAATAAGAAACGAAACGAAACGAAACGAAAAAAGAAACCATTAACAATAAGAATAAGAATAAGAAAAAGTAGAAGGGGGAGTATAAGGTGGGACCTGCCGCACTGTCCTTGACTAGGCCCAAGTTGAGGTGAGTTGAGGTGCTGGAGACTAAGTCGTGTTTCGCTCCCTTCCACTACTACCCACCACTACCATCACAATCAAACCAATACAACACAACAGTACACCCAAATTCATTCTTTCTTTCTTTCTCGATCTTTTCATCCATCTCACTCTAACAGTCTAGCATACATTGGGTCTGGGCCCCACCGGGCCAGCCCTGCCCGCTTGCTTGCCTGCCTGCCTGCCTTCCTTCCTTCCTTCCCGCCTGTTCTGCATTCGCAGACTCCTCCATCAAGGACATCACAAAAAGTACATTAGACGAAAACACGTTGCCATTATACCGCACCGCACCGCGAACAGAACGAAAACGCTATGTCTGAGCTACATCGAGGCCCCTGAGTACTCTTACACATATATACATACAAATATATACACAAGCAGCTAGCAGACAACACCAATACTATCAAAATCGAAAGATCACCATCGGTCTCTTCTTCCCCATCCTACTTCTTCACCCCCAAACTTCCCCAACCCCCCCTCAACCCACCTATCATCTACAGACTAACCACGTTACTCTACCAACGCCCAAGGGGCCCTTGCATACACACACACACACACATATCACCGAAAAGGCCCCACGGCCATACCCCATACCCAACCCTCTACCCCACCCCCACCTCACCCTCTCACTGTCTCTTTCTGTGGGCTAAGTTAACCTTAGGCCTGGCCTCCAAACTTGTTCGGTGCCTTTAAGTATTTTTGCTTCTTTGGAATGTCTGCTTGCTGTTGCTTCTGCTTGCTGCTGCTGCTGCTGCTGCTATCTTAGAAACAGGACGAGTAGAACACATTGGGAGGGATGAGGGTAACGGGTGTGGGTGGAGGTGGGGAGGGTTTGGTTAGTTGAAGATTTTAGGGTGACTTGACTTACAGGGAGGGGTTGGGAGGGGAATTATGAAGAACCAGAACGAGAGATTAATGGTTTTTTTCTTTCCTGATTTATATCAATCTTTCTAAATACGTTAAAACCTAATTTCTTAAGATATATGCTGATTCTGTAATTAGAACAAAGTATAATAACTCATTCGTATGTCTTCTTGTGTTTCCTGAAGAAAACATTTCATTGTTCAAATTTTTAATCAGATTCTCTTGATCGTAAGAGTGTTAGTAGTTGGGTGGTTAGAGAGAGGGGGCCCACAGAAAGAAAGAGAGAAATAGGAGAGGGGGAAAGAAGAAGAAGAGTCAGGGAGGGGGAAGAATAAAGAAAGAGAATGCTTCGGTGAACGTGCGAAACTCTTTTCGTGTTGCACCTTACAACTCGCGCTAGCACGCTCTCAAGATCAAGGTCAACATCGTGAAGATGACTGGACTCGACGTACCTTTTCAAATCCCTCCTCTCCCCCCACTTCAGCTCCTGGCCCCGTTGGCCCCCTCCCCTCCTTCCTTCTTCCTTGACTTTGTTCCCCCCCCCCTTTTCCTCCTCTCACTTTTTATACGAGATACCATCGTCCAATTCGCATTGTGGTGGTGTTGTTATAGGATTGAAATTAAATGTTACATTTCTTTTTTCTTTGTTTTTTTTTTTTTTTTTTTATTAAAAACCGATTCCAACGTTGATAATTATTTCGTTTGTTTTGTAAAAAAAAATAAAAAGAAAAAAAAATGGGAAAACAGGATGAAAGGAAATAAAAATGAGAAAGAAGTAAATAAATTCTAACACGAAAACGTTCGTTTGATTTATTAGAATATTATGATTATGATTAAAAAATTTAAAACTCAACGTTTATATGAATTTAGTTCTGACGATGAAGAAATGATGAAATCACTCGTTCGTACGTGTAACATTATTTATTCTGTTTCCTTTTTCTAGATTTTTTTCTTTTTTTTTCTTTTGGTATAATAATTAATGTCCCGATATCATGAAGTCTATCTACGGTTTATGTTTCATTAAAATGACTATAACGTAACGGGATAATCCCTGTGGTAATTTCTTACCGGCCGTGGTATTTTTATCGAAACTTCAACGATTTCTCAAACCTGCTTAGTACGCGTGTACGAATTTATTATTCTATATGTTATTGGGTTATATACACGGTGTCTTTATATATCAATTTGAATAACGTAGGAGAAAAAAGTGGTCGTGTTTTTGTCATAATGTTTGTTCTGATTTAAGTATCATTTGTAAAATGTGACAATCAAATTGTGAAACGTTATAATAAAAGTAACTGGAAAGTAACTAGAATATCAATCTGCTAAATGTATTTGAATAATTATGTTTTTTAATTATTAAATAATAATTTGTTCTATGTATCGGGGTGAAAAGTTAAATGAAAGTTTAATAAATATAATTGATATTTAACAATACGTTGAAATAATTCGATAAAATTGATCGTTTAGGTTAGATATCAACGTTAATCGCGTGGGTGGGCCTTCCTTTGTTTTTACTTTAATGTTTCGCGTTCTATTCGATCTTGTCCCTCTTTTTTCTGATGCCCCTACTCCTACTCTTACCCCTACCACTACAACTACTACTAATACTACTATTGATAATGTAGTATAATGTTTTTCTTCGATCTTTCTTAAATCTGGTTATAGTGAAAGATATTCTAAACCGGTAATGTTTTCAAGGTGTGGCGAGCGGTACCTTTAAAATAAAATAAAATAAAATAAAATAAAGTAAAATAAAATATAAAATCAAATATAAAGAGAGACAGAAAAAAAGGATAGGGTAAATTTGTGTGTTTATAGGTTTTTATATTCAAGTATATGTCTATGTGTGTGTGTGTGTGTGTATGTATGATCCTTACGATTTCATGCCTAATTTTATATCGAAATTTTGTTTGTCATATCTTTTATAAAAATCATATGTATATGTATATGTATGTGTGGGCACATTTATTTAAAATCGTTAAGATTTTATTGGTTTATTTTTGGCTGTTATAAAACGACTCAAATATAAATTGAAATAAAAAGAAAAAAAAAAAAGATTAAAAGTATTCTCGATTTAAAATGGCGATTAATATTCGCGCGTACTTTTCTTATATTTCGAATTTTTGGGAAGTGTGTGGAGGGGTTTTTCGAATTGAAATCAAACAAAAAAGAGTGAAGATGAAATGGTAATCAGTTGAAATAAATAATAGCAAATAGATATAGTAATCGTTTGTGGTAAAATGAGTTAAAAGACAAATGACAAGGTGTCGAACGGTTGTCTCAAAAACGTTTACCACTAATTATCAGAGAAATAGTTTAGTAATACAATATTAGGCGTTGTTAACTTACCGGTTGAATACCTTTTTAGGTTAGGTTTCTTATCCACATATTTGATTCCCCTTTTTGCGCATTTAACAAGCTGCTATTTGGTAAATCAGCGAGAAGGATTCACGAGAAATCTTTCGGAAATGGAACCAGTCTTTAAACCTAGGGATTATTTCTTTTTTTTATTCTTCTTTTTTTCTTTTTATTCGTTGATAACATTTTTCATTCGATTATTTTTTCTTTATTTTTTATTTTTTTTATTTCTTTTCTTTGTCTTTCTTTCTATCTTATTTTTAAGTAGATTCACTTAATTGCATTATTTAGAGAAAGGCTAAGTGATTTTGTGTTGAAAGGATAACTGGTTCTTGTTCGTTTAGTTTCATTTCGTTTCGTTTCGTTTCGTTCGAGTTACTCCCACGATTTCTTATAAATAATTCTCCAAGGAATATCTGTTTCTCTTTGTTTTTTTCTGTTAAAACAATCCTTTGTTTTTCTATTTCCATTTTAATTATAATGGAATGATTGATGGTAGGAATCTTTCTTATCAACAGATTTGAAAACATAGGTTACTGGTGGTAAAAGTTTCGAAATTTCATCACAAATCCCATGATTTTATTTTTTATAAGTATCTTAATATATTTTCTTTTAGTTTTGTCTAAAAATTACTTCGTGTGTTCTATTTTTTTAATTATAATTAAACTATTTGACGGAAGTGGTAACATTTTAGAAGTGAAATCTTCTTTGGTATGGGGGTGTTTATCGATAAATATATAAAACATAGTTATTTTCATAATGTATCAGGAATCCTACGAATTCTTATTAATAAGAATATTATTTTTAAATAATCTCACTCTTTGTCATTTTATTATTATTTATAATAATTTTCCTATCGTTTGATGAAAATCTAACTAAAGATAAAAATAAAAATAGAAAATAAATTTTTTCAATAATTCCGTCTCCCCCCCCCTCCTCTCCACAAATAATTTTCTTTATATAAATTCTAAGAAAATAGTTTTTTAAATATAAAATCTCACATCTTGTTATATTATTTATAACAATAAAAATATCATATAATTTTATATATATATATATATATATATATATATATATATATATATATTATTTTATAAAAAAAAAAATAAATCTCTTATTGAAATACTTAACAAATCCTACGATCTTTTATAAATAAAATATTCTTACTATTAATACAAAAATAATAATGAAACACTAAACTCTTACGTTTTAATATATAAATAATAATAATAATAATAATAATAATAAAAAAAGAATCTTAAAAGATAATGTGTGTCGCGTATAATAATAGATAAAGATAATTATAAAACGTTTGATTTGGAACGTTTGACATATCGAACGTAAAATCATTTAAACTTAACTTTAACTATGAATAGAAAATAAGTGAAGGGATGGTAGAAGGGTGGGGGGTTAGAGAGGGTTTAAAGGGGGGATACATGTTGGTGGTCGCTTTCTTTATATTTTATATACAAAGTTAATTGCAGGAACGTGGCCAAACTGAAAAATTGAATGACAAAATGTAATGCAATGCAATGCCAATGAAAAGGAAACACGGTAAAATATTTTATCTTTTTTTTCTTTTATCTGTTAAAACGACTTTCCTTAGAAAAAAAAAAAAAAAAAAAAAAAAACAGAAAAAACGATAACGTTGATAGAAAACTAGAAAAATTGTTACTCACTCATATATTTAAATAGTTGCTTTCTCGTTCAATGACTGATTAATTTCTCAGCCGTGTCGATTTATCTCTTACATTCTAATTTCACATTAATTATGCTTATTCTTATTTCGTCATAAATTTTATATTTCAATTTTATATATATATATTATTTGGTAAACCTACAATTATAATAAATAAATAAATAAATAAATAAACGTATTTTATATTTCAGTTCGTATTTAAACCAATAAAATGTAGGAAATGAAAATAATACTTAATAACACCTAATAATTTTTAACATACGTCAGTTTGTGTGTATGTATGTATGTATATAAGAATCTTATTAATTTATCTACGAACAATTTAATTAATAATAATAATAATAATAATTTATAAAAATAAAATATCATATTTATTAATAGAATGAGTAAATGAATTGAAAATGTTTCTACGAACAAAAAAAATGATTAAAACAATTTAACAAATTTAATAATATTATTTAAAAGAAAAACAATCCTACAAAATAATAATACTTTTGCAATAATAAAAAGTGTAAAAAAATATATATATATATATATATATAAAAATAACAAAATTATGTGTATATGAGAAATGTTGAGTTAATGGTGTGTAGGTTTGTATCGGTGGGCGTTGCCCACATTTCTGAACATAATTCACTTCTTATGTCCTTGGCATTAAGTATGTAAATGTTTCGACGAACGGACACACAACGTCGTGAACGTTTAATTCGTCGGTGAATCGGCAATCGTAGTTGCGGGGACGACATCTTTGTCAATTGGGTTTCAGGACGGCGTTCCATGAAATCATTGAGTGGTAATTAGGTTGCGCATAATGATAACCGAACAAACATGTTCGTTTCAGTCTAACATATTCATTTCATTTAATTGTATTTACCGTGTATGTATATAATCTCACACATACGTACAAATATTTTAAGTATTATTACATGTATGTGTTTAATTATGCACAGTAATAACATTATAATTGAATATTAGTTAAAATCAAGTGTCTAATTATTATTATATTATTTTTGTATTTTTAATATTAATTATTATTCAAGTAATTTAATAAAAAAAATATATAAAAATTAATATTTATGTATAATTGTGTATACTGATATTATTATAGTTTGTTTATATAGTTGCGATTGAGTTTAACAATTATTATATTTATTTTTTATATTAATTAAGTATGAAATAATTAATTAAAATATATATATATAATATATAATAAATTTTATAATATACAAATTATATTATATAAAATTATAATATATATTTAAAAATTAATTATATTATTAAATATAAAATTATATTATATTAATTATTTATATAAAATTTGTACATATATATGTGCAAATTTATAAATAAATTATTTGTTTTCCTCTTGCATTAATTTCAATCAAAATTTGTACAAAACTTTATTTATATTTATATATTATATTATATTATTATATTATTTATATCATAAATAAATTTTTTGGTTTTTTTGTTGTTGCATTAGTTTTAATCAAACTTTAAACAAAAAAAACTACTAAATAATATTCTAAACAATTAATAAATGCAATAATAAAATTATTAAAACCATGATTGAAAAAATTACAAGTTATTAAAACCCAAATGAGGTTATGTTTTAATTTGTTTGTTTTTTTTTTTTTTTATTTGGGATGAAATTCTCGTCTCATTTTAAATTGATCTTTTTTTTTTTCCTTTTATATAAGTTTGGTAATGGTTAAAGGGGTGGTGGGGATGAAGAAGAGTATAATTATTTGGGAAATATTCTTTCCATTAAGAACCTTAACGATTATCGAAGAAATTAATCGATGTATGTGCATGTGATACGATAAGTAGTATCGTTTATTTTCTTTTTTGTTTTTGTTTTTTTTTGTTTTTTTTTTTAAATGAAAAAATTCTTATTACTTAGCACACACAACAGAAAAGGGATTATTAATCGAATGAAATTTCTTCAATAGACGTGCTCGTTAATAACATCGATGTTACTTCATTTAGTAAATCAGAAATAGTATATCAAAAAAATCTATTTAAAGGGAACTAAATCCTTGATAATTGATACTTGAAAATGAAACACTATGTTATGTGTGAGACACTGATATTTCTTATCTTTTATTTTATTTTACAGATTTGCATGCTTTTTTTTTATTATCATATTTTTTTATATCAATTAATTTAATAAATATATATATTTATATTCTTTTCAAAAGTATTATTATTATTATAATTCTTGCATTAATTTACGTTGGATTTATTTATTTATTTATTTTTTTTTTATATCAATTAACCTTTGATCAAAAAGATTATTACATTTTTCATGAGATTTTTTTTCAACATTATTTTCTACAAATAAATGAAATTAAAAATTGTAATTATTTTCTTTCGAGCAATTTTTTGTTAATTAATTTTTTCAATTATAGAAATACGATAATTGATTTTTTATTTATATAAAATTTATGATTAATTTTATTCAACGAGTGAAATAAAATATGGTAGATGTATAATTTTGAGATAAAAAATTAAAAGTGATATATATATAAGTGTTGTAAGAAGGTTTTTCATCTTCTCGTTGTTCAGATCGATCGTCGCCCTTAACCCGATATAGATATATATATATATATAGGGTGGCTAAAAACTGGGACAAGTATGGTCATTAATAGTAAACGCGCAGACACTTCTGCGCATCTTTAGTTATCTAACAATTTTATCTAATACTATAAATTTTATACAACACGTTAACATAACTTTTTCTTATTTTACAAAATTTCTTACAATATTATAAAAATAAATTATTATAAAATATATTAATTAAATTATGATAAAATATTATAAAATATATAAATTAAATTATTATAAAATATTATAAAATATATAAATTAAATTATTATAAAATATTACAAAATATATTAATTAAATTATTATAAAATATTATAAAATATATTAATTAAATTATTATAAAATATTATAAATATTATAAAAATAAAATATATAAAATATTATATAATACAAATATTATAAAAATAAAATATTATAAAATATATTAATTAAAATAATATAAAAATATTATAAAAATAATAATAAATAATTAAAAAACAATACAAATAATTCACCTATCTATATTATTAATAAAAAAAATTCTTGTATATAAAAAAAAAAAGTATTACTACAAAGATTATTCACGTATGAATAAATAAATAATTAAAAAAAAAAAAGTACAAAAGAAAATAAAATGCAATATAAATGAAAATATTAATAAAAGTTATTAATATGTATTAAATATTATAAATCTCTGAATATATATATATATAAAATATTCATTATAAATTAATATTGGATTTCGTTTGCTTAACTCGCAATGCGTGAGTTCTCATTTACCACGTGATGGGGAGTTTACACATGTATGGATGCATATACGTACATTTAAATACATCATACATACATGTGTGTATGCATTTATGTATAAAGAATATCGGTTATGCTTTTGTATATATGAAACTCGTGATGGGAGGTGGGGTCGATGCTTAGAGGGCTATAAAAAGAGAAAGCTGGATATATGTATCCATGTTTATATGTATTTATATATACATATATGTATGTATATGTGTAAGTATGTGGGTACATTCGATGTTCAAGCATGCGCAGTTGCTTGTACTTACTTTTACATAGGCCAGAAGCGTGAGGCCACACGATTATAATCCTCTCATAGAAATGAATGGTTATATCGTTGGATAAACGACGTGCCTAATCGCAGTATAGTTTCGTTTCCCTTATTTTTTCATGATTCTTCTAACTATGAATATTATCCTTTCAAAATATACTTTATTATCTTATTAGTTTTGTTTTTGTTTTGTTTACAATTAAAACTCATTTTTATACAATTTTTTTTTTTTAAATATATTTCAATCTAATTTATTTTTGTTATTTATATCAATATTTATTAAATGTTTTTATTATTTAATATTAGATAATGAAATAATATAAAATAAAATAAAATACCAAATTAAAATAAAATAAAATTAAATTAAATTAAAAAAAAAAAAATACAAAATTAAATCAAATCAAATAAAATTAATTTAAAAAAAAAAAATACAAAATTGAATAAAATAAAATTAAATTAAATTAAAAAAAAAAATACAAAATTAAATCAAATCAAATAAAATTAATTAAAAAAAAAAAATACAAAATTGAATAAAATTAAATTAAATTAAAAAAAAATAGAAAATAAAATAAAATAAAATAGAAAATAAAATAAAATAAAATAAAATAAAATACCTAATGTAATAATATAATAATTATTTACACCCTCGTGGAATATATATATTAAAATAAAAATAAAATAGAATAAAATGTAGAAAGGGTGCAAAATTTGGTTATAATTTTTTAAAGATTAGATCATAGTTTTTGTTAAGGTTAAGTCAAGATTTATTCATATTTAAACAAAACTAATTAAAGTAATATAAATATAATAAAAATATATATACTTTATCTAATACTTAAAAAAAAAAAACAACTTAAAAGTTCCTAATTAATTAATTTTATTAAATATTTTAAATAATATGTTAAAAAATGCAATTATTGATTTAATTTAAAAAGATCACAATTAAATCGTACTTAATTAAAATTTTTGTAATCATTATTGTTTTTAAATGGTTTCAAGGAATTAGAAATATTCCAATATATTAGTTAATAATAATAATAATAATATACGAATATAATTTGTGTTAGTTAATAGTACGTCTAGTTATTTATGTTAGTGCAATGGCCTCTACTGATCGTAATTATTGGCTAAACTCCGAGTATAAACGGAATGCACGTGTGTCTCGTTGTCTTGTTCGTAATAATCTTCTACATGCCAGTACCAGACACTCTCGTTATGACATGGAATAAATAAATTTACAAAAAAAAAATAAAATATGGAAAAGAGAAGATATAGGATTTCAAACACAAATGTTTTTTCACAACATTTTTCTTCATTTCTGCTTCAATTCACGAGAATTTTAACGAATTATTAATACAAAATATTATTTTATCGTAAATTTATATTATTTAACAATTTAATAAAGTGTCCATGTATCCCGAAAGGGAATCATTATTTTAAATAATAATTTAACAATTTAATAAATTTGTTAAATGAATAATAAATCATTGAAAGATAATATAATTTTGTTTCCAGTTTTATTATATTTTTCATTTTTTTTTTTTTTTTGGAAATCATGGCGTTCATCGATTCAAACGCGAAATGAAATTTAAATTAAATTATAATATTAAATATTCATTTGCATTATTCGTTATTATTTATGCTAAATATAATAACTTTACTTTAATATTCCATAATTAATTATATATTTATACTAATTATCAATTTTCAATTATTAATAGTATTATATTCATTAGAATTTTCTTTTTATTTTTACGTATAGATTATGTCAAACGGTATATTAATTTCTTATTATACAAATATAAAAATTATTTATATAATTTTCAATAAATTGTTATTCACATATGTAGTCTCTATCCATCAATTTATCTAAATTGTAAATTGCCATTAATTTGACAAATTTATAATAAAACATTATTAACAGTTGACAATCCAATAATATATCTAACAATAAATTAATATTTTATTTATATTAGTCATATTACAAATGAAAAAAAAATAATTTACAAACAATAGTTAAATATTTAAATACACCTATATGTTAATTGTAATATATATATAGTACACAATATTATTAACAGTTGACAATCCAATACTATATCTAACAATAAATTAATATTTCATTTATATTAGTCATATTACAAATGAAAAAAAAAAAAAAATAATTTACAAACAATAGTTAAATATTTAAATACACATATATGTAAATTGTAATATATATATATTAATTTATAGTTGGTGTTTTCTCGAGGTAATCGAGTCTACCTCGTGAGCACGAAGGAAGCTGTCTGTGGTTGTTGTTAATCGTTCGATTGAATCTAATTCGCCTTCATGATTTGCTATATCGCTAACGTCGTCGATGTTAGTTCAAGGTCATCTCCTGTCGACATTATAATACATACCATTCGATCCTACATATTAATAATATATCGTAAACAAGATCGTAAGTTTAAACCGGCTCTTTGATTCGTTTGTAATTGAATATCAACGTCTTTATAATATAACTTACACGCATAACTAAAAAATCATTTAACGTGTTTATTACATGTCTGGTTTATCTCTCTCTCTCTCTCTCTCTCTCTCTCTCTCTCTCTTTCTACAACATAATTTATTTAAATAAATATAATATTCAAATTATTTATCCGTTTCTTTTTCTCTCTCTCTTTTTCATTTGCATTTACGTTCACCCATGAAGAGATTAAATTTATTTGCATGAATTTTATATCATTTATATATATATAAAAAAAAAAAAAAAACAAAACCCGAATTTTAGTATGCATTTACGTACGTGTTTTAAGAAAGAGTTTAATTTTTTTTTATTTATTTTTTTTTTTTTATAATAATTCTTCTTTCGATGAAAATAATTTATTTGGATGGATTTCGATATTTTAATTTTACTTTTCTTCTTTCTTTCTTTCTTTCTTTCTTTGAATATACGTGGATATGTGTATGTAAGAGTTCAGTTTCAAGTTAATAGTTTTAGGAATGTCGTTCGCCATCTGTCGTTCGTTTGGGCCATTTTTACATTAGTCATATTCTTATTCGTAATAATTCTTCCCATTCTTTTACTGTAAAATGAACTCATTTACTTTCCATTTCCAAATTATTCATAAAATAATTTTCTTTCATCATCGTTTACATCGTTTCTTTTATTTTTTTAAAATGATTTATCAAAAAGTTAATCGTAAGATCAAGAATCGAATTTTTTTTATTTTGTACGAATCATCTTAAATGTTTTTTTTTTTGAAATTTATTGCAAGATTTGAAAGAGAAAAAAGAAACAAATTTAATTGATGATGGTTCGATACACGTATATATTTTATATTTAAATTTATTTGTTTGTTTTTTTTTTTTTTTTTTTGATAAAGAAGAATTCTAAATTATTGCCTTGGACTCGTTAAAAAAAGTTTCCTACATTCGCGAATCGTGAAACTGTGTGTTGCAATGAAATATATAAGCACATTTGTATAAACTATTTAAATTTATTCTTATATGAATAATAATTGTTATAACAATAACTTGGAATATTCTTAATTCAATTAGCTATCGATATTATTTGTTAATCATTTGAAAATATTTTTAATAATTATTATCTCCTTTTTATGATGTCTTCTTGTTATCCATAAACTAAACAGCTTAAAGAGGCTGTGAGGGTTATTTTGGTAGCGATTGTATTTTTTTTATTAAGGATAGGTTGCTAGCCTCACCCTCGAACCCTCCACAGCTTTTATTTGGGGTTTAGGACAATTAATTATTATAATATTATTAATTTGCTACAAATTTGATCAATTTTACATGTAATTTGTTATTGGAGGTGATCATTGCAAGCTCATTGCAAGCTCATTGTGATAACCATACACAATTCTATTTTATCGACTGGATAAACGATATTATCGAACGTTGGTAATAAAGAAACTTATCGTCGATCGATAAAACAGAGAACATCTTATCATAGATAGATAAACTCTTACTGACAGTCGATATATTTAAATCTCATATTTCAAACTATTTATTTTCTTTTTGCATAGATGTACAACAAATTATTATACAAATTAAACAATTATATTTTTCTTAAAAAATACATACATAAAAAGAAAATAATTAAATTATTAAATAAAAATGACACATATTGATATAAATCTTGTGTTTGTTCATTTTAAAATTACAACTAAATGAAAACAATTTTATAAATCATCAAGAAAATTACAACAACAAAAAAACAAAGGATGATGGAATGATCAAATTTAATTTGATTAATAAACAAATGATCAAAGTTACAGGAAGTTTTTGGTCTATTTAATTTAGTCTTTTAATTATAAGATGTTAAAATAATTGAGATTATTTATGAATCACGACAAGGATCATTAAAAAAGGGAAGACTTACAAATCAAACGAATTGAAACTGTTGTTTCTGCTACTGTTGTTGCTTGCTTGCTTGCTGGCTGGCTAGCTGGCTGGCTGGCTAGCAAAATTCTCGATGTGGCCGCCGACGTTTTATTTATAGCGGAGGAGGTCGTGGTGCGTTCCAAAAGCTTCTTTCTTTCTTTCGACAGTATCTCGCGAGAGAAAACGCGCTTATTAATCGTCTTATTCTTTATGAAACATCAATATTGTTTTTTTTTTTTTTTTAAATCACACTTTTCCTAATCATCCAACGTGTTATTAATTGAAATATTTAAAAAAAAAAACAAACAAACAAACATATATACATCATTGTATTTAAATACCTGTTGTTATATTAGTGAATTAGTGTTATGTGAGTAGTGAAAACGTGAGATAGATTTAAAAAAAAAAAAAAAAAATTCGTGAAAAATTGAAGCTGATTTTTTATTTTTTTTTTTTTTTACGTAAATGAAAAAAAAAAGAAACACTAAACTTTTCTAACAAAACTAAACGACACGATTATCATCATCTTCACTTCTTTTTATTTATTTTGTCCTATACATTTAAAATCGATAACGTGTCGTTTTGTTTACTACCTTTTTTTAATTTTATTTTTTATATTTTTTTTTTTAACAGAACTATTAAACAATTTTATTCTTACTTAAATTTATAACAAATATTTTATTACTCAAGATCATGTTCATATTACTCGATTATATAACTCGAAATATAATATTTATAACGAATAATTATCATTAAATATCATTAATTTATTAAATAATAATTTGAACAAATTTGATTATAATTATCACAGATCTATAGATTATTCAATTGAATATTTAATTTCGTTTTTAATTTCATTGATGATTATATCGAACAATTTGAAATTTTCATCTTAAAAAATGTATCGTGGTTTTGATCGAACGATTTTTGTATTCGTTTGAAAACTATATCTCGTGTGTTTACGTTAGCAAAATTTTGTCTGGAATATGAGGAGTATCTAGGAGAGAGAGAGAAAAAAAAGAAAAGAAAAAGAAAAAGACTTGTGGTATTCGTCAGCCAAGGCCAGGGCTAAAGATTTAACAAGTCGGCGGATATATTCTCTCGTAAAGACGTCACGAGAATTGTTACACTCGGTTTTCAGGCATCGATCCAAAGATCGGTCGATTAAACTAAACAACTCATTAATTAATTTATTTATTTTTTTCTTTATTTTTTTTTTAATTATTTCTTCTTATAATTTCTATATTTCATTAGGGGTAATCATTTGCAGTGATTAGAATCACCACTGTCAACGTTTGACGTTTCGATTTGATTTGATTTCTAATTAAACATTTTCTGATATAAATAAAAAAAAACAAAAAAATTAATCTTAACAATATTGGAATTTTATTTCTTCTTATTTTTTTTTAATTATAAATAAGATAGTTTTCTGAAAGTAATTTCAATATGTTTTTTTTTTATATTAAAAATGAAATTAATTTCAATGCAAAATATGATATTAAAATATTGCAATATTTTTATATTGGCAAAGGAAATTTATTTTAACATAAACAAAAAAAAAACCAATAGGAATATAAAAATCATATTCCAATATTTTTACTATTTTTGATTACTAAACAAATAATTCACTTCAAAGCATAAAACTAACCTCAAATAATACTCCAATACATACATTTAAATACCAAAAAAACTACAATAATATTTTTTATGTTAATATAAAAGAAAACCCACCCATCCACCTACCTAATCTGGTGCAAAATATTGTTGAAAAATATATTAAAAAAAAAATAAAATAAAAAAATAAACAAAAATAAAAATCAATCAATAAACGAACGAATATAAACGAAACAATTCTTGTGAGTGTTTTCTTTTTAAAAAAAAAAAAGAAAGAAGAAGGAAACAAATGTGAAATGTGTGAATATAAAAAGTGAAAATACAAAATAAAAAACAAAAAACAACAAAAAAAAAAGAGACGCTAAATGCCGCCGAGAATTAGAATTCGCGGTGAAAGAAGCTCGTGCCGGAAGTCATTGGACTCGCGAAGCTGACGAAAACTCTCATTTGTTTAGGTGTGCACCAATTCACAAGTTCAACATACTAATTGTTTTCAAACATATATGACAAATTTATTTCAAACAACAAATCATTCAATTTTCCTACTCTTCTGTCATTTCATTTTATTTATCAATTATTTGATTTATATTATTTTTCTTTTTGTCTTCAAATTTTGTTTATTTATTTCATTATTATTATAATAACAAGAGCAAGAGAGTTTTGTTGTTTTTTTTTTCGTCGACAAAAATTCTACTTGGGAAATGGCGCATCTAAGAAAACCAATGAGACGTGAACATTACAAAGCTTTTGGGAGAAGAAAGGTAAACGAAATTATTATTTATATTAAATAATTAATTTTTTTGTCATAATATTATTTATCAATTTTTTAAACCATACTTTTTATCATTCATCCAATAATTTTCAATCAATTTTTGCTTCTGTTTTACTTTTTACTACTTTCTTTCTATTTAAAGGTTATGTTTTTTTTTCTTATAACAAAAGTTTATTTCAATTGCAAATGTATTTTTTTTTTCAGAATAGTAAATCAAAAATCTTTCTCAATATTTTAACATTGAAATTATTCGCATAATTATTTAAATTATATTCTAAAATATTTGTTTGTATAATACGAAATTTGTGCATAATAATTTAGACTGTTATTATTAATAAAAATTATTTTCAAAAATCTTACGTAGAAAACAATGAAAAAACATTTCAAAACTATGCGAAGAATTTTAACATAACCTTAACAGTCACCTGAAATTTATTCGAAATGATATTTCACGTGAAATTTTTCCCAAAGATTTTCTTACAAAATGAAATTTAAACGCATAAATTTAAATTAACTAATCATAAATCAAAATTTAGACACATTCTCATCTTTTTCTTCTAAAAATAAAATCTAATTATTATTACATTGTGACTCATACGCGAATACCATTTTGAAATTCATTAATATCTATTAAATGAGTCCAAAAATAACCTATTTAATGTCCTTCGTGAAATCATGGTTGTAGCCAAGTTTTCTTTCTAAATTGTTTCAAGTATCTAAGATAATAAAATCAACGATGCGGAAATATTTTGATATAAAACAATTTTGAAATTATATCTTACAAATTTTCCATCATTTTACTTTTCAACAGATTTATTTAATAATTAATGAACAACAAATCAAACGAATAATTTCTTTAGAATTCTAGAAGTCTTAGAAAGAATTAAATCCAATTAAGTTGTATATAACTTGTACCCTGGTTGATTTACTTTGAACACTTTGTCGAAGGTTATACAAAGTCTACTACACTATACAACTGTGTGTGTGTGTTTGTTTGTGTGTATGTGTGTGAGTGTGTGTAAATGTGAGAAAGAGAGAATGGGTTTTGTAGGTGGGAGAAAGGGGGATGATGAGGGTAAAGGGTAGTAGGGAGGAATCGTAGACGCGTACGCACCCTAGTTCGACCTACATAACTCGACCTATATTTCAAGGAAACTTATACAACGTGGCCCTACATCGGCCCACGAGGAAGACTACTGCACCCTTTGTTGACGAACGTTTTTATCCCTTTGCATGCTTAAGTTCATTTCAAAAATTATTTCAACGATTTTAACCCAATGAAAGTGTAATAATAAAATGGAGGGGAAAGGGGAGGCAGGGGATAAAAGAAATAAAAACAATATTGAGACAGAATAATTTTTTCTAAACATTAAACCTAACCTCTCTTTCATTTGTAGGGTTGCTACAATTCTTTCACGTTATTCTTCTTTCGCATGTTAACTGTTAGTTAATTAAGTATTATTTAATTGATTTTATTTAAAGAATGTTCAATGATAACGTGGGGAAGGGAAGGGGTAAAAAAAAAATAAATAAAAGCATTTTTGAGATAAAATAATTTTTTCTAACAAGTAAAACCTCTTTCTTTCTTTCTCGTTTGTTGGGTTTCTACACTTCTTTCATCCTTGTCTTTCACGTCATTTTTTATTATTTACGTTATATCGATTTTTCCTTATTCATAATTGATGTTAACCGTTCGACTCTCTCTTGTTCCAACTCTTCTCTTATACCTGTATTCGTTTAACAACTTTACTGTTTTTTTGTTATTTACAGTTTCTTTCACATGTTCAATCCATTTTGAAAACTTCAATTAAGGATTTACGTTCGTTGAGATTTTTGATACTTATTAACTATATAAAAATGTTTAATTAAATACATTATTTTATCATCATAGTCTTTTACAACTAAACTATTATACTTATTATACTGTATATAAAAAATATGATCTATAGAAATTTGATCAAACTTTTGATCAACATTCACAAATCTTAAAATAATAATAATGGACAATAATACCCCTCACCCCCTGAAGATCTATATGATCTATAGATCGTTTATATAAAAAAAAAGAAAGAAAAACCTTCAGTTAAGATTACGAAGAATATAGAAAGTGTAAAGAAAGAAGACAAGTCGTTGAGTGCAGTGGCCTGGAGAGTCTTCTGAAGGAAGGGGGGAAGTAGAAGAAGAAGACGACGAAGAAGAAGAAGAAGAAGGGTGGTTGGATTTTAAGAGGGGTAAGAAGGAAGGGGTTGTGGATCGATATAGTTACGGGGGTGTCGTCCGGCTTCGTCAGTAAGTAACGCCGCACAGTGGTGGAATCGTGAACCCACCACCAGTCAATGTACATATATATATATAAACATATATATGAAAAAGATGTATCAAAGCGCCACCGACCCTTGTCAGGAAGAACGAAATCCACGTTGTCTGATGTTGGTGTTGGTGTTGGCTAGTGTTAGTTTAGTTTTTGGTGTTGGTATCACTATTACTACTTTTATTAGGTGATTGTTGGTATTGGTAGTTCAGTTTTCTAGTGTTGGTATCATTATTATTACTTTAACATGATAATTGTTGGTGTTGGTGTTGATGTTGGCTAGTGGTAGGTTCAATGCTTTAGTGTGTTGGTATCACTATTATTATTTATACATGGTGAATTGTTGGTGGTGGTAAAATAACGAGCCGGCGACGGCGGCGGCGGCAGAGGTGACGGCGGTGGTGGCACTGATCTAACAGAGCTCGTGTGTCTCTCGTCTTTCAGAGTAACTCACTCAGTACGCGAAGAAACAGTCGTCTGTTCGGTTCCACTGTAATCATTGTGTCTCCTGTCTTGTTTAAAATATTATTTCAATTACATATACACATACATACATCATCTATCACCTAACATTTCATTAATCAATTGGGTAATCTCATTAATTAATTAGCCGTGATATTTTTGTCAACTGTTATTGTTATTGTTATTGTTGTTGTTTCTAATCATTTGTATTTATCAAAATGATTTTTAATCAGAGTGTTGTTGATAAATGACGGGGTTTGTAAAGATCTTTTGTTGAGAACGCTGGTGAATCATTGACTAATACTACTACTACTACTACTACTACTATTACTACTACTACTACTACTACTACTGTTGTAAGGGCAACGTGCTAACTAAAGTTCATAGAAAGAGAGAGAGAGAGAGAGAGAGAGAGGGAGGGTAGGAGTAGTACGATGGCACTGTGTCGTTGACCCCTTTCCGGATGTCTATGCACCTCTCTTATTCGAGGCGCCCTTTTAGCTCTTTCGACGTCTGCTGCGATTCTCTGATCAGATCACTCAGTCACTCAGTCAGTCAATCAGTCAGTCAGTCCAAGTGCAATGTTGTCTCTTTTGTGTGTCTGACTTTATTTTACAATTGGTTTCTTTATTAATCGATTTGTCTTCTTTGAAACAATCCAATTACCATGATATTACCATGAATCTTTAGGGGGTTGCTTGTTTTTGTTTGTTTGTTTTTACTATTGTTCAAGAGTTAATTAAATTGTTTTCTTTTTTCTTTGGATTAGGGTTAATTTAATTGTTATCGATCAAGTGGAATAATTAAATGTGTATATTTGTGAGCTTAGAAGAATAAAGATACTTGTGTGTTTGTTTGTGTGCGTGCATGAGTGAGTAAGTCTGTTGTTTTCCCATAGAATTAATTAATTATCCAGGCCAAGCGATCAGGGATTCGCGTGACGATGATATTATTACCTTACCTCTCCTCTACTCTCCTCTATTCTCCTCACTGCTACTTTAATTTCATTTTTCTTTCGTCCTTCGTTTAACACACGCCAACTCTATCTTGATTTCCAAGATAACGTTGATGTAATGATCTAATACTACTACTACTACTACTAAGATAGATCGAAGATCATTTTTTTTGTTCATTTTTAAATCAAAATATTATATTTTAAACAAATCTTTCGATATCGGTTTTTGTTTTTCTTGTTTCACGCATGGTGTTTAAGTTTGAGGTTAGGTACTGGTAGTGGTAGTAGGGGAAATGAACAGTTTCGTTAAAATGTCAGCACAAATTCGAATTTAAAATTGTAAATCTTTCGTTGTGATGATTTTCTAAAATATTTTAATGATTCCTAATTTATTGTAACTCATTTTTTTTTTTTTATATACATCGTAGGAATTTATGGTTGAGAAGAATGGGAAGGGTTTACAGATAAACAGGCGTCACCGTGGCACCCTTCTAACCCGACATAAATCTAAATTGGTGTTTGTCCTCTGTTGTGTGAGTTTCTTTCGAGGGTAAACGTGGTGACAGGTTAAAGGAAAAAAATAAAGTGAAAGAAAAAGAAATGAGCGTTAGAGACGTTTACGATTGACTACGCAAAGCACAGTTTGATTTCCCCCATTCCTTCTCTCCAATAAAATAATTTTTAGACTAAAAAAAAGAAATAACGATTCACTGGTGTTCTCATAAAAAAAAAAAAAAAAAAAAAAAAAACAGAAAGAAACAACAAACAAACAAACAAATAAATGTCAACGCGCGATTTGTTTTTTAAGTAACTCATTTTGTTTTTTTTAATTAATTATTTAATTAACCATGCGTGTACTTATCGAAACAGGGTAAACGAAAAAAAAAGCAATGTCATCAACGAATAACAAGTGGACAATGTTAATAAGATAAAACTTAAAAAAGGAAATGAAATATCATTACGAGTGACATCAATTTTGAATGGCTTGCAAAAGGAAGCGTAAAAAGTTAAAGCATCATCCAGCAAAGTGTTAAAAATACATAAACCAACGAATTAATTAATTAATTAACGTATCAATTATTCAATAATCATCAAAAAAAAGAAGACAAGAAAAGGAAACAAAAAGGAACGAGACAAATCTCATCAAATCTCATCAAAATGACGTAGCAACATCGGAGTAGAGGGGGAAGACATACAAAATTGTGCGCGTAATTTGCTCACCAATCAAATTCTACCTTCCCCCTCCTTCTTCATCGAGTTGAACAATTTTATTTTGCCGCTGCTACCGCTGACATCGCCGTCTACCCCTCTCTAAAACGAAAACAATAAAAAACACTACAACCAAACAAACACAAAAGCAAAACGCAATGCGGTAGCATTAGAAGAATGCGTGAATTTTAATTTAATTCATCTTGTCGCATTATCTTTTGCGTTATCTTTTGTCGTTTCAACGTAGGCGCATCAAAAAGGGTGGGGGGTTGTGTCGTGGAGGGGGCGGAGGAGGTGGGGGGAAACGGGGATTTTTTTTGTGTGGCTTTTTTTTATTTTGTTTCTCTTCAATTGTGCTACGACGAGTGGAAAAGATCGAAGCCTCGTCGATTACGTTGGCGATGATCGGATACAATCAGCACAATTCGGGCTACAACAAGCTGTTCACTCAGGTATTATATTTTATTGCAATATTAATTGAAATATATTGAAATTAATTGAAATTATATTGAAGTACATTGAAATCACATTTCAATGAAACTCGTTCAGATATACCAAACATATGGAAATTATATTTACAACGATATAATAATTTTACAATTTGTTAATTAATTAATTAATTAATGAATTACTAGGATTTGTAATATATAAAAACAAGTAGGATAACCCTCAAAAATAAATAAACAAATTATTGAACATACGAATCAATTGCACCAATTGCATTGTTTTGTTTCGTAGTTATTTTTTAATTAAATAATCGTAATTGTTAAATTATTCTATTGATTTGAATGATTTGATAAAAAAATGGATTTCGTTTGTTAAAAATATTTGTTATATATTTAATATGATATTGTTAAACGTGAAAAAAATAATACGACATATAAACAATTGTATATTTTGTCTATTTTAATAGAACGCATACAATTTCGATCGATAATTATTATAATATAAAATTAGACACACGTTGATCAAGTCTTCCTTGCGTAAAATTAAAACCTACGAAGCATGATTAAAATGCATAACAAACTTGAAATCCTTTATATCCTTAACGTTTTTTTTTCTCTCCTTTATCATACGGTGTATAACAGCTCTATTGGTGTTTGCTTTATCAAGCGCGTTTAAATTGTGCGACAAGTTTTATTATGCACTTTGCCAATACATTGTAAAATATATTTCTATCCATTTTCTTCATATATTTTTTTTTTTTTTACTTGCCCTTGAGATAACCCTTTTGACGTCTAAAAACAATCTTTTTTTCTCCCTTTTTTTTTAATTTTATTTATTATAATATAAAAATATATAATCTTCAAATTAAAATTATAAGAAATTTCGAATGATTTTAATGCAACTCATTGACCAATTTAACACAATTATTTTTAAATAAATAATTTACACTATCAATAAATAAATGCCAAAATATTTAAACCTTTATTAGAAACTTATTTGAAGTATGTTTATCAATATGAAGTATATTTAATCAAACACAAACATTCAACACAACATTCGAAGATCGTTCAAATTTTTCTATACATCAAAATTCTACCTCTTATTTTTTAAATACATAAACAAAAATCACACACATACACACACACACACACACACAGATACATAAAAAATATAAACAAATACATAAATAGCACAGTTATTTTCATTCAAGTATCTCCATCGAATATTTCAACGCATACGAATGCAGAAATTGCTTACGTTCCATTCTATAAGGTGAGGATGGGGGGGGTGAATAGGAGAGAAGTTAACTGTGGAAGGGAAGAGAAGGGTTGCTTGGTTTCTATCTAATATGTAGTAGTAGTATATGGGTCTCTTCTATGGTGTGGTGTGATGTGGTGGTCTGTCGAAACCATAAAGGAGACACATGTACACGTGAAATACAGAGGAACTAGTTATAGGGGTGGGTATGCGAGGGTAAGCAAAGGCCGTTGGCATGACTACGACCCCCCGACCGAGTGAATTCGTTCTATGGAAAAGCTCCTACGTCTCATGGTAACCAAGACGATTACGATTTCTTTTACAATCTTTTCTTTTTATTTATTTGTTTGTTTAATACTTTTCAT
This sequence comes from Polistes dominula, assembly GCF_049000335.1. Lineage (NCBI taxonomy): Eukaryota > Metazoa > Arthropoda > Insecta > Hymenoptera > Vespidae > Polistes > Polistes dominula. The sequence goes on along the minus strand of NW_028300880.1, from coordinate 2,355,394 downwards.
GTAATTCATCTTAAGTTAAGAATCTTATCAGCATTTTTATTGTCACATTTTTCTGAATTATTTTTAATATATACAATGACCTTCAGAAGTTCTTACTTCATTTTTTTTTTTATCACTTGGATGAGATTTTTTTATCATATGGTATGGGAATATTATTATTGATCACGTTTTTTATTTGATCAATCTGTAATGTCATTGTAAGAAGGGATGGGGATGGAATTTAATTAAGAAAAAAAATATTTTATGGCATTTTTAGGTTTTATGAGGATGAATATTTAATAAAAATAATATATTGATATATATAATGTAAGTTAAGTTTGGGGAAAAAAATATAAACGTTGACAGATGAGATTTATGTTTGATTGTAATTCAGTATACTATGAGATATCGTATATTCTTGTTGAAAAGTGTATTTTCTTTTATCTGACTATAATATTTCTATACTACTACTATTACTACTACTATCACTACTTTTTTTTGTCCTATAGTTTCTACTAGTTCGTATCTCCTATGTGTATTTTCTTTTTTGTCTTTTTTCTATAGGAAAATAAATCAAAATATTCTTATTGGATTTGTTACTTCGTAACTTCAAAAAATTCCAAATATATATTTTCATAAATAAATATTATTATTATTAATCACTCACACGCATTCAAAATTTAATTATTTATTAGTTCAAATGGTAAGGAAAAACAAATTTGATAAATTATTTTTATATTCAATTATTTCAAATTTAGTTTTTTTTAAAAAATAACTTGATCTTTTTACCATAAAAACCATATTTCAATATTAGGGTTAAAACAAACTAAAAAAAATCACTTTTTTTTATTGAAATATTTTTTAAATAAATATAATATCTTATTTTACAACAATAATAATTTTTCTAACAATCAATATTATTGAATATTTAATTAATTAATGATTATATTATATACTACTAATAATATTATATATAATATTAGATAACTAATTAATTAGAATTAAATGTTGATGGCTTGTTGTTGAGAATGGTGATAATTTTTGGTTTTTTTTTTTTTTTTGTTATTTTTCTAGGGCTCGGCAGATTCAAACTACTCACAGCCGAGCTCGGATCTCTCGCTGGACGAGGAGAAAGAAAACATAAGACGTGAAAAAGAGAGGCAGGCCCTTAATCAACTTGAAAAAGCTAGGGTGAGTCACATTTGTCCTTTACACACTACTATGTTCTAGTTAGCTTCCTGCTCTTTACCTTTCTCTCCTTCTATCTCAAGTTCCACCATTTTTTTCCTTCTCTATCCCTTTCTCTCTCTTTCTCTCTCTCTCTCTCTTTCTATCTATCTATCTATCTATCCATCTTTCTTTTCCTATCGTGAAAATATAAAAGACAAGTGAGAAACACTATCGATCGTTTTTGTTCAAACATTCTATGACAGTACTGGCTCTATACCTTTTTTTTAATACCCCATAAAATATAAAATAACATACGAAAATAACTGACACAATTAATAATAATAATAATTATTATAATTATTATTATTATTCATAAGTGTTTAATTAATTAATATTTGATATTTGTTACATTGTATTTTAATATATTTTTGTTGGATGTTTTTTATTTGTTTTTGATTGGTTTTTTTATATTAATGGATGATGGTAGCCATCTTTGATAAAAATTAATATGAAACTTTCCGAATATAATTGATAATAATTATTATTTATTTAAATGTTGTAATAATTTACTGTCTATGTGTGTGAATCGTACATTGAAATTTAGGAATCTTTTTACAAAAGATTCTCTCATGGATTTTACTTTGTTGTTAACCTCAAAAGGTGAATTACTCTTTACATGTAGTATTGGTAAATCCCTGTATACACGCTTATTAATCACTAAATATCCCTAGATAAAACACGCCACCTACGTTACATTGACGCATCGATCAGCGTACAAATTTAGCAATGTTCAATTAATTAATTAATCTTGGATATTATCTGCTATTTTTATTATTAGTTTTATGATGTTTTTTTTTCATTATTTTTGCTTGTTTAAACATACGATGATATTAATGGGTGGCTGCCATCTTTGATAAAAAGTAATAGAAAATAACCTCTATTTAAAATATAAATGTTATATTAATTCATCTAAAAGCTTTTTTTCTTTTTTTAATTATAAAATGTTTCAGATATTTATTTTATAACAAAAAGAAAATGTGATAATAACAAAAATAATTTATATTTTAATAATATTTAATGTTAGTTGTTTTATTTTTCTTATTTTTTCTGTCAATTTTATTCGTTTGTTTAAAAAACGTGTCTCGTGATTTTACTAACTATTCTAAATGCATAAATCAGAAGAAAATAATTTAAATAATTAAAAGAATTATAAATAATAATATAAATTCAATTATAAATATATAAAATTCCTTTTCTTCTTTTTTATGAAAATATTCTTTTATCAATATTAATTAAAATTAACTTATAACAAAAATTATTAGACAATAATTCTATTAAAATTTCAACATTATTGAATGAAAGACCACGAAAGCTCCTACTCGTTACCGTCCATTACGAAAACTTTTAATTAAATGAAAATAAAAAACATAAATTACCAACAGTAGGTAAACACTTTTGAACACATTATACGAAAATTAACTGAATATAAATAAAAAGAGATAAAAAAACAAACGAGGACAAATTTTTCATTCAATTTTTTCATTCAAATTTTTTCATTATCAAACAATAAAGCAAGTAAAACAACTAAACGTTTTGTCATTTTGATAAATTGTTATCACGATTTATTATGATATATGTATATAGATTATGCATAGAAAATCGTGGTAGCATGGTAATCGTCTAATTTACAATTAGATCTAATGGATACTATGTCATGCTGATGGATGTAGATTTAATGTACGAAAGTCATGCGATTTTTAATACAAACCAACACCACCACTACTACAATTCTAACCTCTTTTTTTTTAGTTTATGGATTAGTTTTTTTTTCTTTGCATTTCTGTTAGATAAAACTTCTTATTACATATGTGTATGTTTGTGTGTGTGCATGAATTGATTTGATTTTTTTTTTTGCAGACGAAACCGGTAGCATTCGCAGTCGGACAAACGTCAGCTATGACGGTTCCGCTGACGATGATTCACCTGTTCATGGTTCTGCCGTTAGTTTCGAGGTCCGGGAATTTTTACACATTAAGGTAAATTTTGATATCAAATATTTATTATTAGAAATAATTATTTATGTGTTTCTTTTTTATTTTTGTATTTTTGTTTTTATTCACTATCCTTCCCACGCCAATCATTTTAATTTGATTCATCGTATTATCGAAAATTGATTGAAGTTTAAATGTGTTAGACGTATAGGAAAATTATTTCGTTGATATGTAATTGTTATTCACATTTTTGTATTTTATTAAATAATTAGATGGAATTAGAAATAATTAGATGATGATCGATTTTCTAAATTTCGAATTTGATTCATCGTAAAATACACTCGTAAGATAAATGTTGTTGTTTAAAGTTACATCGATTTTTCTTTTTTTTTTTTTTTTTGAGTTGTCATCTAATTCTAACTAAATGTGTAGGTGTTTTTTTTTTTTAAACATTAGAGAAAATTAATTTATTCATTAATCATCGATAGATATTCATCATATTTATTTGTGAACAAGAAAATGAATAGAAAACAACACAGGAAGAGGAAATTATCTGTCAAAATCGTTATTAATTTATTTTCTAATAATAAATTGCAAAATATTATTTAAACGTTAGACAAGAATATTATATTTCCAGTTTCTGACTAACATAATTTAGTTTAGCAAATTTATCGAAATAGATAATGATTTTCTTACGTCTAGAAATAGGAATAAGGAGTAAAAGGAACGTTTGAAATCGATTTTGGCAGAATTCCACGTTTCGTTCCTTTAATCCTTACTTTTTCATCTTTCTTATTTCTTCACAAAAAAGAAAACGAAAGAAAAGAAAAGAAAAGAAAAGAAAAAGAAAGCATACAGATATTATTGCAAATAGTTTAAAACAAATGATTCGAATCGTTTCGTTTAAAAAAAAAAAAAAAAAGAAACCAACAAAATGAAACACACGTAACATGACAGACACATTATAATAGTACACACACGATATTTTATAAATAAATAATGATAAATTATTATTGTATTAAAACAATTTCTCATTGTATAATTAATAATTAAATTAATATTGTCAAATAAATATTAAAATTAATTTGATCTATTCGTTGACTCAATCCATCATAATTATTGATACACTTAATTCCTAAAAATATATTTCCTAATATTTAAATTTAACCAACTAATATATCTATTTACCAAATATTAAAATAGATCTTAGATAAATTATATTCCATATATATTTTTGACATTAATGGATGAAACTGTTGCCAGAAAAAAGGAACACTAACCGGTAGAAATTATTTAACCATTTGAATGTTTTAATTACTCTCCAAACGATTGCAATAATCACGAATATGATTTTTCTATTTTTATTAAATAAATAAAACTAAAAAAAAATATTAAAAAAAGAAAGAAAAATATTTCAAGATAATATGAAAAAAAATTGGCGAGCGTATATATGCGTCTTCAATCAATAACTGCTTACATTCGTAGGGCGCATATATGCGCCCATATCATTCAAAGGGTTACAATGAACGAATAAAAACACATTTTTCGGAATTAATTGTATCACAATAATCAAATAAACAGGAACCACAAAAGAAAACAAAAAGTAAAATAAACTTATTATTATGATAAATGATTAAAAACTTGTTAAAAAAAAAAATCGAAAATAAAATTTAAAGGAAAAGTATGACAACAACTGGTGGATCGGGAGACTGGTGAAAGAAAATTGTGACGTGGGTTTTATACCATCCCCGGTGAAATTAGAGGCACTGAGATTGCAGGCTAGTGCAGCACGTGGTACTAAGGGCCTTTATTCAGCACGAGGAGGAGGGTCTTCAGGGAACCTTGGCGAGAGTGGTATGCCTTCACGTGGTTCCACGCCACCTACACCAGGTATCCTAGCACGTCCTTCTTTCATTCCCCCCCACTCCCTGAAAATCCACGGTCTTATATCTAACGGGTGTGCTTAAATCTGTGCTAATTTTTTCTCTCGGTTTTATTTTATTTTTTATTCAAAAAATATATATTTATTTATCATTATTTTTTCAAACTGAAGGACTGGAGAAATTATTATTCAGATGAGCAACCTTGAAAATTTAATTGATGATTAAAACCGGGATTGGATGAGGTGGGCTGGGGGGGAAACCACCGTCCTTTAAAAAACAACACGTTTGTTTTTTTTTTATTTTTCTTCTTCGATTTTCTTATTTCGTGACCAATAACAGTGAGAAAGAAACATGCCGATGAAAAATAAAACTGAAAGAAAAAAAAGGAGAGAGGGAAACAGAAAGAGTGAGAGAAACAAAAATGTTAAACAGAAATGAAAGAGAAAAATATCCTAAGTATTATATTAATTATTTATCAATTATCAAATACGTATCTTTTTGTTTGTTTATATTACTCTATTCTTTTTTTTTTCTATTTTTTTTTTAAACCATAAAAACTAACACACCCTTAAAATTTGAACACTTTATAGAATTAGTCAAACATACATACACACACACACACACATCACACCACACGCGTTTTCACACATGATTATTATTGTTATTGATTTTATTTATTTAATCCTTAATCTCTTTACTTCTCCCTCTACACCCCCTGCCACGGTTTCATTTCTTTTTCTATATTTTCACAAAAATAAACAGATATTACGTTTAAAATATTTTTCCACGTGCAATGGTGGCTTTGTTATTATCAACACATATATATATATATATATACACATTTAAAGCCTGCACATACACATAAATACAAACACACAAAGTTATTGTGTTTCAATTCCTACTTATTTATATTTTTTATTTTAAAATTAGATGCTTTCTTTCCTTGCAAATCGTGACTATCTTCATCTGGCACTAATAATAATAAAAAACAAAACAAAAAAATAAAAAATTATAAACAAATAAACAATAATTCATCAAGAATCTAGTAATCGATTATTGCATGATCATTGGAATGTTACGAACTCATTCATTGGATTCTGAATCAATCAAAACGATTGAATTATTTCATTTTAATTATTATTATTATTATTTTGTGAGGTGGGGTGGGGTAGGGGTAAATCATCAATCGATCAAATAAATCAGCTTTTTCATAGCACCGATCGAATTCAATTACCAGGCTTGAATTTAGGCACCTAACTTTCACATTATTGAAACATTTACATTAAAACAAATTACACAAACATACACACACATATATAAATAGTACATGTATACGTACACGTGAACCACAACCTGTTAACACAAAATAAAAAAAAAATTCTAAAACCAAACACACTCGCGATCATTTTTTAGCATTGAAAATTTGCTGTAGATGAATCTTGGTAGTTTGCTGCTATGAATTTAGCGAGCGTATGATGAATTTAGGTATAGTTATTGCACCCGAGCAAGCAAGCGTTTTTAAAGGCTTTATTTTTATATTTATAGTTGATATATTTTTTCTTTTCTTTTCTTTTTTTTTCAAATGGAGGATTAAAAAATTCCTCCTAGTGAAGAAACAAAAAAAGAAAGAAAAGAAAAGAAAAGAAAAAATATTAGAATTAATCATTGAGTGTGCATTTTTAAAGAAAAGTTGGTTTGATTTTTTGTTTTTCTTTTTTTTTTCTTTTTTTTTTTTCAATTAGGTGACGATAACGACAGCGTTGGTAACGTGAGACCTGGGAAACCTACCTTGACAACACCACCTGCCAAAGAAAAACGAAAGAATTTCTTCAAGAAACCGGTAATTTTATGAATTTTGAAAATTTTCCCCTATATCAAAATCCCCAGAAATGATTAAGTTTCTTTTAGTTATTTGATTTTTGACAGAGATTGAAAAACATTGTTATAACAAATTTTATTACTTTTTTTTAGGAAACCACAACACCATACGACGTTGTACCTTCAATGAGGCCTGTTGTCCTAGTTGGACCTTCTCTAAAGGGTTACCAAGTTACTGACATGATGCAGAAAGCACTTTTCGATTTTTTGAAACACCGATTCGAAGGAAGGTAAACAAAAATTTATTTATACAAATTTATTCAGGTGTTTAAAAAAGTTTATGCAAATGATTGAATACAAATCTATGGTGTTTTATTTTGTTTCTTCTAACAAATGAATAATAAAAATTTTGGGAAACCCCATTGCATAATTGAAATTCTACAAAAAATTCACTAGAAAGTAAGATGTGGAACTAACCTAATTGTTTTTTTTGGCGGGAAATGGGGTATCATTGTAAATGTGTTGTTCGTATCATTCATTTGTATTTTGTTTATAGGATTATTATAACAAGGGTGATGGCTGATATCTCGTTAGCAAAGAGATCATTATTAAACAATCCTACTAAAAGAGCGATCATGGAAAGATCGACAAGTAGAAGTAGTTGTTTGGCAGAAGTTCAAACCGAGATCGAGAGGATCTTCGAACTGGCCAGGACACTTCAGGTTAATCACATTTCATATATCCATCTTTTAATTTTTAATAACAATATCATTTAATCTTGATTCAAAAGCAATCAAATAATATTTAAACATAACCTCAAACTCATGCATTCATGTTATATTTAAACATAACCTCAAGCTCATGCATTCATGTTTATCAAATTTGAATCATTGAACATAAAAAAAATGTTACTATTTTAAGAACAAGTTACAATTTTCTAAAATGATCATTTCAGTTGGTAGTCCTGGATTGTGACACGATAAATCACCCATCGCAATTGGCTAAAACGAGTTTGGCGCCGACGATCGTTTATTTGAAAATCTCATCTCCCAAAGTCTTACAAAGGTTGATCAAAACACGTGGCAAATCACAGATAAGGCATTTAAATGTTCAAATGGTAGCAGCAGAAAAATTAGCACAATGTCCCCCAGAAATGTTCGACGTAATATTAGATGAAAATCAATTGGAAGATGCCTGTGAACACGTTGCCGAATATCTCGAAGCTTATTGGAGAGCAACCCATCCTCCTGTTGTTGCTGCAATACCACGTGCAATGCCAGCACCTGATGCACCTGTTGATGCCTTAACTCCTCGAGTTACACCAGGTATCATTTATTTTTTATATCTATCTTTATTCTTTCCTTCTTTTTTATTTGTTTGTTTTTTTTTTATTATGTTAAACAAACAAAAAATACGCTCGAATTTATTTTACGAATTATGTTGTATTGAACATTAGTTGATTTAATATTAAATTGTTCAATTAATTTTCCTATTATTTATGTGTAAAATATATCTATATATGTATTAACAAAATTATATTTATAATTATATATAGATATTACAAAAAAAATAAATATATTATTATATTATAAATAAAATGTTGTACAGTCAACCCTACGAAATAAACTCGAGCGTGTTTTAAAGTATAAAATATAAAAAAATAAAAAATTAAAAAATTAAAAACTATAATCTATAATTAGTAAAAAAAAAAAAAAGTAATTATACTCTCGTGAAAAATTTTCAAACCACGTGTTACCCCCTAAAATCCCTTTCCTCCTTCCTTTCTTATCAAAATTCCTACTTTCCAAGAGCCTCTTATTTTTTTTTGTCCTCTACCCTTTGATCTTTGGCAAATTATCTTTTTTTTTCTTGTCTTTTTATCTTCTTTTTTTTTTTTTAATTAATTATTAATATGCATATCTATATAGTCCACTAGAAAATTCTAACGAGACCCAAATTCCGGTCTACTAACACTCGACACTTTCTTCTTGGTCCTTCAGGTGCCCATCACGAGAGTTACTACGGCCACGAGCCAAGAGGTAACTTTAACCCTTTTCCCTTCGAGCGCATCATCGCTACATCCTAAAAACCCATTCCCTTTTTTCTGTCCCTTTTCTCTCAGTCACTTTCCTTCAGTCACAACCCTGTTTCTACTTTTGTTTTTTTTTTTCTTTTTTATCTGTCATTTATTACTTTCTTTATTTTTTTTTTTATTTTTTTCTTCTTCAAAAATACCTTTGCTGTAATGTTTTTTTTTTTTATTTCGGTAACATATTTTTTTTATAATAATAATAATAATGTAAAAAGAAAAAAAAACATAGTAATTTCATCGTACCATTTATTATCATCAAATGCACGCAATTGGATTCTTCTACAAACGTATGCGCATGCACCGCACATTTTAGATATTTTCATTCTATTTTTATTATTTTATTTTCTCTTTTATTTATTTATTTATTTATTTCATTTGTTATTATAGACCTATTTTCTTTTGTTTTGTTTTGTTTTGTTTTTCAATTAATTATTCAGGTTCGACAAAATTATTGTTGATTATCGTTGTACTCGTATTTTCACTTGTGCGTTTACTTATTTCTATTTTTTTGGAGGTTTTTTTATTTTTTATTTTGGAAAAAAAGAACGTTCCAATCACTTAATTGGATATGAAAATGAATTATGAATGAGCTTGGACAAAAAAGAGATGCATTTTTATTTTCTATTTTTTATTTTTCAATGAACGTTTTTATTTACGTCAACGTTACTTGATTTTTCTTCTATCTATTTTTTTGTTTTGTTTTTTTTAAATATTTTTATTCCAATCGTATACGCTTTCGATGTTGAAGTTTTCTTTTTTATTGTTTCCTTTTTTATGTTACCAATCAAAAAATAAAATAAAATGATACACCTGTCATTTGATTATGTCGGTATAGTAGATGCATGTTTATATTCTATGTATTTAGTAGCACGTATGGAAATACAAATACAAACTTAAGCACTCACACACACACACATATACAGATACATTTATATACAGGATAAACTCGAACATTGTAAATAAGATAAAAATAGGACAATTATTTTTGAAAATTACCAATATTTTTTCAATTGTTTGTTCAGGGATTAAATTTTTATCTTAAAATTGTTTAAAAATAATTAGGGAATATTGTATAGAATTCTTTTTACGAAGATTGCTAATTTTTTTTAACAACAACATTGTTTATATTTTTGACAAGTATAGTGATTTACACTGCTTGATGACGTAAATAATCGTCGAGTCGTATTTAAAGAGCCCATCATCGAATAATTTTGTATTTTATTTTTATTATTCGTTCACGTGATAGTTTTGTTGATTTTTTTTCCATATTTTTTTTGTTTTTGTTTTCAGCAACATTTTATGCAACAACAAACGTGTATCCATTGCAGTATGAGAGAGATAGTGACAACGAGCCTAGATGACCTTCTTCTCATTTAATTTTTGTTCTTTAACAAAAAAGAAAAAGAAACCAAAAAAAAATGAAACATTTATTTTCAATCTTCTTTAATGTTTTTTTTTTAATTTTTTTTTATTTTGCAATATTATTTAAATTTTTCGTTCTACAAATATAATACGAACAGAAATCAATTTTTTTTTCTACTCAAATCAAATCACAATTTTTTTTTCATATTTTTGTTAAACACTTTTTGTTTAAATACAATTTTTGGTAAAATATTTTCTCAATAATTTAACTGTTTGTTTGTTTTAATAATTATTTTTTCAATTTGTTTAAACAGAAATTATTTTGATATTTTATTTTATTTTATTTTATTTTATTTTGTTCAAATTAAATTAACGAAGATCACGTAATAATAATTATTAATTATATTACAACTGTTATATACATATTTATACATACATATAGAAAATGTTAAATCTGTTTTAAAATACAAAATATAAAAATGAAAAACAAAAAACAACTGAAAAATAAATATAAAAGCAGCTTAACAAACAAAACCTCTCTCGTGCACGTTACAAAAGCTCTCTACTACTTGTCTATAGGCTCACACGGACACACGAGTGGATTTAAAGAGTTTATTTCTTTTTTGTATTTTTATAAACAAAAGTATCGAATTATCCAAATCGTGCAAAATCGTTCGGTATTTTTTATTTTTTTTTTTCTCTGAGGGAATATTTCATCTCGAGTTTATTTCATTTCATTCGATAATGCAACTTTGTTCAGAAAATTCGTACAAAAAAAAAGTATACGAATAAATTGTTAATAATTAATAATAAACGCGTTAATAATAATTGTTTATTTTACATAAATTATAAACAAATAATATCAATCAATATTTATATCAAAAAATTATTTTACAATAACAAGAGTTTAAATTTAAATTTTAATTTCATTTCATATAAAACAATGATTATATTGTAGAGTACAATTTTATACGAATTTACTGAATTGTTTCATAAATAAATAAAAAAAATTCAAAGCAACATACATCATCATCATCATCATCATCATCATCATCATCATCATCATCTTTAATAAGTCCACACGTGTTCCCAGAGCAACGCCATATTAACACGCACAAATCATAGCTGTGATGCGCACGCGCGTATAAAAACAAAAACAAAATGAACTACATTGAACCCATATTGTTAATTGTTTCAAATATTAATCCTTAATGGTCTCTAAGTAAATAATAATAAAAAAAAAAAAACAACTGAATCATATTTAAAACAGATAAAAAAAAAAACGACGACAAAAAAAACACAAAAGCAATGGAAAAAAAAAATATTTCAAAACTCATTTTGCTAACATAACCAATTAAAAATATTTTCCTACGAAAAAATGGTGGAAAATTTAATTGGGTTTGGGTGGGGGGAAAGGGAATGAGGGATTAATCTAACGAGAAAAGAAAAAAAAACCAAAAAATATATGAAAGATTTATCAAAAAAAGAAAAAACTAAAATACAAAAAAAAAAAAAATTGGGGGAAAACAAATCTCACGAAAGCTCTGACTCCGATGTTCTCTGTTTTATTTATCTTTGTCCTAAAAGCGATTGTGGAGGCGGTTGCTGCGACTGGGGTCATCCGTAAACAGGGCCGGCTCAGCACGACCGGTCAAAACTGATGAAAAATCCAACAATTTCAAAGTTTCAAATCCAACAAAATCGAATTAAAGAGACACAGACCAGAACACCCCCCCCTTCTGAATTTTCTTCTCTCTTAAAATTCGTTATTCTTCGTTCTTCTTCGTTAATCTTCATCATTCTTATCAAACATGGATGCTAAACTTCATGATTTTTAAACAGAAAGAAAATATGGGAAAAACACAAAGAGAGAGAGAGAGAGAGAGGGGAGTTAAAATGAAAAAAAAAAAAAACAAACAAATATTATCTGTGATTAGGGAAAAGTCTACTTAATCAAAGGGCCGCGTTGTAAGTACACCCTGAATTTGGGTTTTGGTGCATGGGCCCAAAAATTAGAAAAAGAGAGAGAAAGAGAAAGAGTGAAAGAATGAGAGAATGAAAGAGAGAGAGAGAGAGAGTGAAAGAGAGAATAAATTATCAATATAGTGATTTATTTACCCGGTGATTTAATTTCTTAGTTATTTTATAATCTACATCCCCAACCTACCTCACCATTATTTTTTTCTACGTCAAATTTGACAGATTTTTCAAATTATTTTTAATCTTCTTTTATTTTCTTTATCAAAAAAAAAAAAAACATTTGTTTTATTTCAATTACCACACTATGATGGTCATACATTTTTATTTTGTTGTTGTTCTTTTTTCGATAACTCGAAAATTACCCGATCCTAACCTCAATTTTCTTAATCGTTTGTCTCGCAAAATCCACGTTTCGCAATTATTCACATAGAATAGGAAATTGTAGATTAGTTTTTAACTTTAGATATTAACGAAATGTTGATTAGCCTAATCGAAATGATTTATTTCGTTTTGTTGTGTTCTTTTATTATTTCAATTGTCCATTTTGTTTTATTTTGTTCTTTCGTTTTCATTCAAACGTGGCTCGTTTGATTGTATTCGTCGATTTATTTTTTTTTTCTTATTAGATTGAGAATTTAATTATTATTATTATTATTATTATAACTTCGAACGTCGGAGTCTCTGCGAGATAAGAAAAATGTGATTTTGACAAAAAAATATGTATTTATATTTACATACATATATATTATATATTTAAATGTTCACTCGCACTTTTTTATCCAATGATAATATTTACAGACAATAACAATTTTTGCTAATGTTTTTTGTCTTTTTTTTTGTCTTTTTTTTTTTATTGTTTATGTTTTATATTATTTTCTAGCTTGCTAAGCACTCACGCATGTTCTTTGCAAAATACGCATGATTGATTGTTTGTTTTACAGTATTGGTAGCACGATATTATTTTACTGCAAATAATTATTTACACTTATCCCTTTGTTGGTACAACTTTTCGTATGATTTTTCTAACGAATTTGTTTTTCATTTTCTTTTTTCTTTTTTTTTACTTAATGCTTTTTAATATTTTCTTATATCTTTTTATAATTTTTTTTTTTTATTCTCAAAGATCCACGTGCTAGGGATATTTTATTTCACCAAATCTATTCCAATATATTTAAAATGAATAATTATTAATTATAGAAATGTATTTAGAAACAATTTTCACTCGATCATAAACATAACCTCAAATATATCTCGAATTAATTACATTCAATCCTTTCTTTAGATAAACAAGATTTTTAATAATCACACATGCAACAATTACACCATTTAAAAATGTTCAGAACAACCCTAAAGCATGGATCTTTGATACAAAATAAAAAAAAAAAAGTAAAAAACCATCCCCCCAAAAAGAAAGAAAAGAAACAAACACTTCACCAAAATCTAATCAAACAAATGACATACATATATATTTTATTATTATTAATAATATTCAGCAAAAAAAAAAAAAGAAAAAAAATATTCCCAAATCTTAAAACACAGGTTCAGGATCGTATAGTGGAAGCGGACACATGAGTGGTGGTGGTACAAGAAGATCACGTTTGGAAAGGATGGATCGTGACCGATTGGATCGTAGTGATCATGATTATGGTACAGAAGAGGAATCATACGTTGACAATTATGGAGGTGCATCGAGACGTCGCCAACAGCAAGACTCGCGTGCACTTAACGCCATTTAGGAGCTGGGGCCCCGGGGCCTGTCGCTACAGCGCTGTCCCTACCTGCGCACCACCGCCCTTTAATTGTGTGTTGGGGTCGCTAATGGATAAAACAAAAAACAAAACAAAACCAAAAAAAATATTAACAAAAATACACAACTACCCTACACCCCCCACCCCCACTTTCTGTTCGCGCTATTTAAAACAAATATAATACAAAAAACACACAAAATTGTTTAATAAAACGAACACATGAGATGATTATTTATATGTATATGTATATGTGTATATGTATACGTATATATATATATAAAGAACACTTGAGTAATCAAACGAGAAGAAGAATATAAAAAAAAACTAATTTACACAAACACAAATAAAATAACAAAGTAATAATTATAATAAAAAAAATAACATTCTCTACGAGCTAACCGAACGTCCGAAGCACGTGGGGAGTGGGCCGATTCTTTCTCTTTCTCTCTCTCTCTCTCTCTATTTCGAATTTTTGTTATATTTCTACATTTTTCACTGTCACATTGTCAACGATTTTTCTACATCATCTAACAAAATTCTAAAAATGCTACTACCTTTACGCTAATTTTATTTATTTCAAACGAATTTTGGTTTTACATCAAACTACGTTAAAACATACACATACATATATACATACTTATGAAAATATACGTATGTATGTATTACGTAATAATAATAATAATAATAATAATAATAATTTAATATAAAATAATATGACAAGATGATTAATTAAATTGATTCGTTTGATCGAATAATACATTAAATATTTTAATATAATTATATTTTAATTATACATGTAAATGTATTAAAGTATACATGTATTATTAATCATTTGATTACAATAATTTTGATGATATTAAATTCATAATTATTTTATTTAATTTTTTTGATCGTTTTATTATAATTCATTATTATGAATATATACATACATTTATATATTTGTATATGTATGTATGTATGTGTATGTATAAATTGTAACAATTCGCCGATAATCAACCGAGCCGAATACAAAATATGAAATTATGTACGAATTTAAACGTATATGTTTTTCAATAGGATCATTCTATGGCTCATTTTGTTCACTTTACCACCCACACCACTCCAAACCATAGCCCACCCCACATCATTCGATAAAAAATAATCGTTCGAATACATCTATACATTGTATATCGATATCATCGTCGACTATTAGAAAAAAAAAAAACAAACAAACTCGTGTATTTAATTTCATCATTGATGTGTGTCATCCGATCGAGATCTAATCGAGATTATTTTACTTCTCATCTTTTTATTTATTTATTTATTATATAAATTTTGATATTTTGTACAATTCTATTTTTTTTTTTTTTTTTATAAAATAAAATTCAACACAAATTTTTGTATAGAAAAATACTTTTTTGTTTTGGTTTTTGATCAATCAAATTTCATTCTATTGCAAAATGTTAATATAATTTATTTATAAATTTATTGATTGTAATAGATATTTAATCAAAATGATTTGAACTAATCTTACATTAGATAAATTTGTTAAAATATTAATTATCAATTGTAAATAATTTATATTCAAAATTCATTTGAATTTGTACTTATAGGTTATCTTCATATTTATATTTTATTAATTATTTATAATCATTTTCATTAATAAATATACACGGAAATTTTGTTCATTTTTATCAACACACTTGTTAGTTTTCTTTCAAATTTGTTGTTTTCATTCATTTATTTATCAATTCATCTGAATTATCTGTATAATATCTATGGCGGCCACACATATTGTATTCACAGCGTTTTCGTAGTAGCACAGTCCCCTTATACAGGCTCGGTCGTTCAGTGTGCACGCTATAATAATAAAACCTAATTGCGACCCGCACCTATTTATCTATCATGCTACCGGGGCCACATTTCTTCCTATTATGCGATTTTCAATCGTCGTTTAGCCCAATAAAATATGCGTTCATTTATAAATACGGTCTTTCTTCTTCTTCTTACGAATATTTAATTATACCTAGTTATACGGTTTATTTATTTATTTTTTTTTTTTTGTATATTTTTATTCTTTAAAAGAATAGCAAAAATTTACGCAAGTACAAATATTCATGCTAACACTAAACTTATTAATAATAATAATAATAATAATTTATGCTGATAAATTGATAAATGTTTTAGAGTTTTGAAAGTAAAAATTTATAGATCATGAAAATAATTTAAAAAAAAAAAAAAACAATGTTAATATTTAATAGAAAAATTACAATTGTTGTTAAATTAAATAGTTTTAATACTTATTACAAAATTTCAATAAATATTTGATAAAAACAAATTGAATTGTTCTTTAGATACGTTTAGTATTAATAATAAATTACGTGCATGTGTAATAATTGTTTCAATTATAAAATTAATTAAAAAAAAAAAAAAAAACATATAATTATAGATACTTTGTTTATTATATTAATAATGATAAATTATTCATACGCTTGTATAAAAATTATTTTTACTGATAAAAATCATTTCAATTAAATAAATAAATAAATTTTTGAACATTAAACGAACATTATGAATGAACAACAAAAATGGCAGATAAATAATCCGTATAGCTAGGATTAATAAATAATAATTAATTAAAGAGAAAATGATTGATTATAATTAGATTATTAAATCGAGATCTAAATAATAATAATAATAATAATACTAATATTAATAATAATAATAATAATAATAATAATAATAATAATATATTGCTTATCATTCTCGAAATGATCTCGATCTTGTACGACGTATATTTATTCAAAATGGCGTTGTAAACCATGATTTGTTCTTCTAATTAATATTTAATGACGTATGACGAAAAGGTTGACCGATACGACGATGATTATCGACCAAGAATACACTCACGCACACACGTGATTTCAAACACTAATGAAACTAACATGATTCATTTTTTTTTCTGTATATAGTACATACATACCTCTTATTAATTATATACATATATATATGTATATATGTATGTATATTAATACACACATGCAACACACATACATAATACATACAGATACGTGAAAAATATACTCAAATTAATTATCATTCGATTATTACAATTAAACAAAACATATTCCAATTAATAAATACACACGCATACATATATATATATATATATGTATATAAATAAGAGGAATATAATAATGATTAAAATAAAGGTATGATAGTATTGTAAATACTTGTAAGAAGCCTTAAAGAATAACAGATAAAAAGAAAATATTATTAATAATAATTATAATAAAAATAAAATTAATATTAATAATAATAATAATAATAATAATAATAATAATAAATACGAATCCTTCGGAATTTAGTCGATAACATTCGAAGTGATATTTAGAAAGGAAAAAAAAAGAGAGAAAAAAAAAGATGTGAGAAGAAAAAGGTAAGGGATATAATAATAATAATATTTGTAATTAAAATATTTACTTGTTTTTTATAAATATTTCAAGAGGACAAAGAAAAAAAAAACACGAAAGAACTTAGAACGCTGAAGAAAAATAACAAAACAAAAAAATATGAAATATATTTGATAAGTGCTGGGGAACGTTTTCGTGATCTCTTGCACATTAAAATAAATAAATAAATAATTAATTAAATAAATAAATAAATAAATATTATACTTCGTATAATTCTAGATCAATGAGAATCATTTTGAATAATACGGTTAAACGTGCTTGGGTACGAGTTACTGTTCTTAATTGCAGTTACTACACACGAATACGAATACACATACATACATACACACATGAAAGATGATAAACTAAAAATAAATAAACAAATAAAAAAAAAAAGAAATAAAGAAGAAGAAAACACGAGTAGCAAGCAATTAACGAAAGTATTGCGTTTTTTTTTTTTATTGCATAGAACGGATGTTTATCAAATTTTCTAAATATACAATTGTTTGCAATATACATGGTGTCTCATAAATATGTCAGATAAATTTTCATAAAATATGAACAAAAATAAAATGCAATGAAACAAATGTGTCATACGTGGATGAGAAGTTTTGTAAAGATTTGTTTTCATTGTTTTCAAATGAAACTGAGACTTACATGTTTTGACAAACATTCTTGTATATTATAATTAATTAATTAAATTAATTTATACAAGAGACAAAATTGGTTAATTAATAAATAAATAAATAAATAAATAAATATATATATATATGACATTTGAAGAGAAAATGATAATGATCTTGTTATTATTAATGTAATAGAGATCGAATTTATTCGAAATAATTGTGTATATAATACTCGGAATGTCAGAAGTATTAAATATAAATATATAAATAAATATATACATATATATATATTTAAAAAAAATATATACATATGTATATAAAATAAAGAAAGAAAGAAACAGAAACGATGTAATATATTTCGTCGCGTTTAGAAGTAAATATAAATTAATTAATCTCTCGATATAATATTCTAACTCGTCTCGATCGGTATAAATAAATAAATAAATAAATGAATAAATAAATATATATATATATAAATAAATAAAATTATGTTCGAACGCGCTCGTTCGCGCAATTTTATTCGAACTTGATTAAATAAAATAATTTATTTATATATATAAATATATAAAATTTTCTTTCACATATGAAAGAGAAAAAATGTGAAACTATGATCGAGAATGGTTTTCCATATTTTTTATTTCTAATTTTTTGTTTTCCTGTTGTTGTTGTTGTTGTTGCTGTTGTTGTCGGTTGTTGTCGGGTTTTTTTTTCTCGATGTAGAAAAAAAAAAAAAAAGAATTACGAAAGAAATAACCGAACTCCGAAAGTAGAAGAAAAATATATATT
The DNA here is from genome assembly GCF_049000335.1 of Polistes dominula. Taxonomy (NCBI): domain Eukaryota; kingdom Metazoa; phylum Arthropoda; class Insecta; order Hymenoptera; family Vespidae; genus Polistes; species Polistes dominula. Next base: position 2,336,528 of record NW_028300880.1, on the reverse strand, counting down.
ATATATTAAATAATTTTTTTTTTTTTTTTTGGTGCTTATCTTTCATTGAAAATTAATATTAACGAATCAATTATTTATTTGTTGTCAAAATGTTTTTCGAAACATTTTTTTTTCTTTGTTTTTTTTTTTTTTTTTTTTTTTTAAGCACTGATTTTTATTCTTGTTTTTATTAGCAAAGTTCGTGCAATTTACGAATAGGTTTTAATTTTCTAATTTTTATTTTATTTTTGTCTCTCTCTCTCTCTCTCTTTCTTTTTCTAATAATAATAATTAAATAAAACAAGAAGTTTATGAATAAAAAAAAAAAATAAATAAAAAGTCAACTAAAACTTCTACACACATCCATACACACGTCTTTTTTTAACCAGAAACATTTGTTGTGTGATATACACAAATTATACACACTGATACACACAAAACAAACATATACAATACACACATATATTTACAGGAATTACTTTGTATTGTGAATCTCTGCAAAGAGTAAAAAAAAAAATAGTTGAAAAATTGAAAAGAGAGAAATTGAAGATTGTCGTTGAAGATTTTTACGAACAAACATTGAACGTGTTTTTTGTTGTATATTGTTTAAGAATAATTTATTTTTTTATTATACGAATTATTTTATTTTACGAGAATAAAAAATATTATTTTATTATAAGAAAGTAAACAAAAGTATATTTAAGTAATACGAATGATTTGTTACAAAGTTACTTATCTGTTCATTTTTATTTTTATTTTTATTTTTATTTTTATTTTTATTTTTTAATCGCAAGAGTATGACAATTGTTATTATAAAAAATGAATGTGTGTGAATGATTTTTATCGAAAATATTTTTTGCAAATTGTGTTTTAACGTTCTTCGAATATAACGAAGAACACAATTTGGAATCGTCATTTTGTTAATATGAAAAATGACGAAAATGTATTTGTCTGTTGTTTTTTTTGTTTCTCGCAGCCAACGCGTTTTGTAAATAATAATAATAAATATAATAATAATAATAATAATAATAATAATAATAATAATAATAATAATATTACGAGATATTAAGTATAATAATTATAAACAAATATTTTCTCGCGCACGTGATACTTTATCCAAGGATACTCACGCTTCCACTATTGTAATCGTAAACATTTTCATCCCTCCTTTTTCATCCCCTATTTTTACGCCTTTCAATCTTTAATCTTTTCAATGACAAATTTTTTCTAACGAAAAATAACAAATGATGATTTTTAATTATTTAAAAATTATAAAAATATAAGAAGAAGAAGTAAAAAAAAATTAAAATTACCAATAAATACAAACTTTGGTATTAAATAATAAAAAAAAAAAAAAAGAACGAAATGATAAAAAAAATTTGTCAACCAATCGAAGACGAGTAAAAAATAAAACCAAGTGTAGAGAATTTAATTAAAATCTTCAATTGGTAATATGAACACACACCCACATGCAAACATACACATACATTCGTACGCATTAAAATAATCTTCGAAACGTGAAGATGTTTCAAAACTGGAATGAACTATTGAATGTAACAATAAAAAAATAAAAAGGTTAGAAGCGAGGGTGAATCCTTTTGTTAAAAGGTGCAGCGTAGAATTAAAAAAAAAAAAAAAAAAAAAAAAGAATAAAAAAAGGGCCGCGATAAAAATTGTCTTTTTTATATTAAAATATAAATATAAATATAAATATAAATATAAATACAAATATAAATATAAATATAAATAATAAATATAAATATATAAATATAAAAATATAAATATAAATATAAAAATATACAAATATATTATTTTTCATTTATTATCTTCATTATTATCATTATAATAAATTATAACATTCGTTCGTTGGCTTACACCACGCGTATCTCGTATTCAATAATATTAAAATAATATTAATATTAATACTATAACATTAATAGTAATAATAATAATAATAATAATAATAATAATAATAATAATAATAATAATAATAATTATAATAAATGATTAAAATGCGAAACTCTCTCATTGAATGCAGTCCTAATTATGGTTGGAAGGTCCAAACGAGGAGAAGGGCTCGATCAATATAAAAATATTATCGAATAGAATTCATTTTTTTTTTTAAATATATACAAAATATTTTACCTAATATGTGACCTTCAGAAATGAATAAAAAGTGTGAAGGTATACAAAAACATTAAAAAATGTTCCTACAAATTTGTGTCATATTAAAACAAGTTCCAATTAATCGAAAAAACACTTTATGTTCATAAAAAAATCTTTAAAATGATTCTACTTAATTTGTAGTAAACAATTGTATCATCAATTTAAACAATTTGTCTAAAATTCTTGATACTTGTCTAAAATTCTTGATAGTTGTCAAACATTTTGTCAAAAATATCAACGAGAAACAAAGTTTCATAAAAATACGAACTTAGTATAATCATTTTGAATATTTTTTTATGAACATAAATTATAAATTATTAAGATACAAAAATAATTATAATTTGGAACACATGTTTGTTTAAATAATGAAACAAATTTGTATGAATATTTGTTCGTTGTTTTAGAATGAAAGTAAGGCATATTGGGAAACAAACAAAAATATTTTGTATATTAAAATAATGATGAATAATAATGATTATTATTATTATTATTATTATTATTATTATTGTTCGTGGAATGATAAAAAATAATTGTTTATTATAAAATAATAATAATAATAGTGAATTCTATTCAAACGAGTCCTCTCTAACGTGCTTAGAAATATTCGCGAAACGCCTGTCTTTGTATCGAGCCTTAAGGCTTTCGCAATAATATCGTTGGCCATGGTCAAATGTGGTTTCGAAAGTATACTTGTGTGTAAATGATGAATAATTATGATGATTAAGATAATAATGATGATGAAAATAGAATGAATTTAATGATCGTTAAAGTATGATACGTTATTTCAATCGATACGAAGTTAACGAATCGTTTTTCTTTTTCTTTTTCTTTTTTTTGAGGTTAACTCATTCGTTTTACATACACAAATGTTCTCTAATATATATATAAATATTTATATAAATAAAAATAAAATTAAATATAATGTCTATTATTATTATTAAAAAAAAAAAAATTTATTATAATAATTATTAATAATCATGTTGTGTATTTATTATGCGTTAAAATATTATTACAAACGAATGAAGGAATAAATGAAAGAAATGATTCAACAAAAAATGATTCTAGCGACTATGAAAATATTTACATTGAATTTAAATATATTAAAATATATATATATATATATATAGATATGTTATTATTACATACAATAAAGAAGAAAAAAAAAACGATCGAATAAATTATAATTATAATATTATATTATTTCTAAAACATAAAATATATAAATCATTTGATTAATTTGTTTATATACACCGTGTTTTGATTGCTTAATTGTTACTTCGAATCGATTTTCAATTTTATTTTATTTTTTTTTTAAACAAATGATTAAAAATAATTACTCAACAATATGTAATTGTTGTTCCTTTCCCCCCCCTCCCCCACCACCGCCGTATACAAAAATTATTTGTTTCTAATACTGTAACTTGAAAATCTGATAAAAGATTAAAAATGGAATTAAAAAAAAAAAAAGAAAAATAAATGAACTACCTTCTTCGAATGTAAACAAAAAAAAATAAAAAATAAAAGGGGTGTGTTAAGAGAGGGGGAGGGGAGAATTCATGAATGAATTCTAATAAATCATTTACGATCGTGAAAATATACGAGAATCGAATGAACTTGTATGAAAGATTATAATATATGTATGTATGTGTACATGAGAGAAAAAGAGAAAGAGAAAGAGAGAGAGAGAGAGAGAGAGAAAAAAAAACATTTAAATGTATGTTAAACGTGTGTGAGAATTACAATTTATTCGTAATTGGAATTGAAGGTGATTTATTAAACGAGATGTTGTGTAAATTGTATTCTATAACAAATGAAAGAAAGAAAAAAGAGAAATGAAGAAAATAATAAAAATAAATAAATTTAATGGATACGTACGATCGTCGCAACGCACAAAAAAAAGCAAAATAAATAAATGAAAAAAAAAAAAAAAAGTATAAAAAAGTAAAAAAGGGCTCCCGTCGAGACTCTCTTGAAAAGGTTTGAATAAAAAAAAAAAAAAGAAAAAAAAATTAATTATAAATAATTGGTTGATATAATTCCTATGGTGTATTGTTCTATTATTTCTATGGTTAACCCTATTTGAATCGTAAAACAAATGGCCTTTTAAAAATCAGTCACATAATGTTATTAATAATAATTATAAACATTTGCATTAATATTTTCCTATTGGAAATGTTGATGTTGTTGGATGAACAAAGAGGCATTTGTTTTAAGTGTTTTTTTTTTTTTTTTTAAACAATTGTACAGTCAAAGGGTTACAAAAATTATCGGATCCTTTTGTTTTATATTTATTATTTTTTTTCAATTATGCAAGAATGAAAGTGAGAGAGAGAGAGAGAGAGTGAGAGAAAGTGAGAGTGAGAGAGAGGAAGCGTTGCTTCGATTGTTTCAATGTTGATATGTCAATGCTGTGATGTTATCCTTTGACACTTAAAAACCGATATGAAGATTTAAAAAAAAAAAAAAAAAAGAAAAGAAAAGAAAAGAAAAGAAAGAAATACATTATAAATATTCTATCCCTTTTTCTCGAATACGTTCCCTTCATTAAACAATAAAATTAAATTAAATAAATTATATCACGAATGTTATCCGATAGGAAGAAGATTTGAATGAAAATAATTAAAAAAAAAAAAAAAAAAAAGGGTGAAACGTACAGTAACATAATACACACACACAAACACACCAATGCAAATATATATACACATATGGACATATATGAAAAAGAAGGGACACCCTTTTTATTGTACTACGAGAAATATTTCTATATTTATTGTAATTCCGCATAGATCCTTCTCGTTTTGCGAATGAATGAAATGAAACATACCCAGTCACACATAGACACACACACACATACACACACACGTGCTTGTGTGAACAAATTATGAATATAAAATAAAATTAAAAAAAAAAAAAAGTAAATAAATGCAAAACCGTTAAAAGAGATACGGTAAAAAAGAGGTAAATAAATTAATAAATATAAATGAAATATGAAAACAATTATGGATTAACAAAATCAACTAGTTAGAATTTAATCGTATTTAATGTAAAGATTATTATTATTATTATTGTTAAACATCTCAGTGATTCTCTCCTATTGGTCGGTGATAATATCTCGGAGAGAAAAATGAAGTGAGAAAATGATTACGACGATTTATTATTATTATTATTATTATTAAAATAATATTATATTAATTAAAATAATAAAATAATCTATTTCAATAGAAATACAAAAGTTGCATTAATACTAAAGTGACAAATATTGCATTAATACTATAATGACAAATATTTTGTTAAATATATTGTTTTTGTTATTATGTTTTATAAAATATTTCGAAAAAATAAAAAATAACGTCGTAATCATTCTCTCTCTCTCACACACACACACACACACACACACACACACACACACACAACTCTCTCTTTCATTCTCTCTCTGATATTTTACCGATAACCAAATTCCTACATTTGTCGCATTTGTAAATAAAATTTTTATCATCACACGGATATATTATTATTATTATTATTATTATTATTAATTAGTATAATTAGAAGTTCGTAAAGTTATTGTTGAAAATACCTTCTCGTCCCTTTTCCATCCTTTTCCTCACCTGCTTGCTTGCATTTAATAAAAGTATTTGTATAGAAGAGGTAACTTGCCAGTTTGAAGATGAATTTCGAAGAGGATGGTACTCCGATCATATAATTCGAGCTTTTAAACATCAATGCACATTCCCATTGATTAATTAACAATTATTTGAATATTCTACTACACTTTTCTTATATTACAGCATAATTTAACACTCGAAATCATCACTGCTTAAGAGCGATAAAACAAATCTAATTCAGCTTAAACAATTACTAATATTAATAGAGTAAATTACTGTGTTCGATGTACCGTAAATAATTATTAATTAATCGAAAAAAATGTATATTGTTATCTGAAAACATTCAATAAATGATCAGAGTACCTTATTCCTCGAGATCCACTGTTAGACTGATACATTGTCCTTTATGAAGGTTCTTATATTCAATGTTGTTTATAAGACTTTTCATATAAGGAAATTCTATCTATTATGAATATTATTCCTATTATGGACATACGTAACGTTCGGAATGATATGTAAACAACATTTAACAAAAGAATTTTAACAGAGAGCAATGACCCAGTTTAACGACAGACCCTAGTAGCACAAAATATTGAAAAATATTCAATACGTGTGTATTTAATATTAATAAAAAGACATTAAATCTCTTTTTAATATCAAATACACATGTATTTAATATTTTTCAATATTTTGTGCTACTAGGGGATTTAGAAGAGGACGGTACTTCGATCATATAATCCGAGATTTGAAATAACAATTGACATTTTTACATCGATTAATTAACAATTATTTTAATATAATTGATAAAATTAATTAGAAAAGGTAATGAAATAAAAATGTATATATATATATATATATATATATATTATGGGACACATATTATTATTTTTATATTCTCTTTCGTATGAAATATAATATAATAATAATAAACAACGAATACAATATTTAAAAAAAAAAAAATATAAACAAAATACATTATTTACATTATCTAGGTACAATCATAGTCAATCATATGCACTCGCCATTTTTTGTTAATTTTTTTTTCATTTTTTTACTCGGCTGCCAGAGTTCATAGTTTATTTATTTATTTTTTTTTTATGTTTCACATATCTTCATTATTTTAAATGAAAATTCTTTGGTAATAAGATGCGCAGCACTGAGCATCAAATAAAACAATAAAACAAACGATGAAAATCATTTAATTATATATATTTTTTTTTTATTAATTTTTGTTCTATCGATTGAAATGATATCAATTGAATTGGTCATTCGTTTGATTATTATTTACATACAAGTACAGAATACCCTTAAACAAAATTACATTAAAAAATAATCAAATACACTATCCAATCGGATTGCACGACGAGATTTACAGAAACACAGTTGAGGACAGTGTACAGAAATAATTTAAATTTTGTTGTTACGAGTGAAACCTTAACTAAATTATAAATTACGAATAGAAAAAAAAAACAAATATTATGTTTTACAGGTAACATAAATAAATAGGTAATATTATCTTCATTAATTAGGTATTACAATTGATGATGTCGTACTTGAACTAATTCATTTAACACACGACGCGAATAATCTTCTTAAGAAGATTTAATAATAATAATAATAATAGTAGTAGTAGTAATAGTAATAATAATACATAATCGTGTGATCAAAAAAAAAAAAAGTGTCATATGTGATCTTGCCCTAAAAAGCAACATTTTTATAGTACACATATATTTTGAATATGCATTTATCAGGTTTGTTTATTTTGGAAATTAATTTTCTTTAATACTTAACTTTCCTTTTAACTTTAAAATTATTTTAAATTCTAATAAAATATATTTCATGTATGATAGCAAAATGAAAACACTTGGTGGATAATAATTTTCGTATTACAATGCAAAAAATAATTGAAAAAATCGACAATAATTTCATGATCATCTAAAACAATTTGAATTCTAATAAAATTAATTTCCAAACAACCTAATTTACATTTATATTTATTTATTTATTTATATATATATATATATTTTTTTTTGTTCATATCGTAGATCTACCTTTGGTACAATTATTTTCTCTCTCTCTCTCTCTCTCTCTCTTACTACTGACTACAATCATGATTTCTCTTTGTTTAATAGCATAATATTATCAATTATGTCCCCTTGATCATTTTTCTTCCCTTTTTTCTTATTTAATTGAATTTTCTTTATTTGTTTTTGGTAAAAACAGAAAAGATCGATAAATCTTTTCTTAAATCTTATTGAAGGAACAACAATAAAGAATATTTCACGTTTAACTTCTATAATTATTAATGAATTGAATGTTTTTAAGTATAATAAATCAGGTAATAAACCTAACCTTTTAAAGTTAGACGATTCTTGTACTACATCGTAATAATATCTCATGAATATTTTCTTCAATTCATTAATCATGAAAATTGCGAAAATATTTGAAGTAACGAACGAGTATGATCGTTCGTAGATAATTTCTCATATAAAAAGATAATTTTCATAATCATTATAGGCAGCTGTTGTTACATGTTTGGATGAAATTGGTGTCGATGGTACACTCAGTGGCAATTGTTGCGATTGCGATTGCGATTGCGATTGTTGTTGTTGCACACGCGACAATTGCAATGCTGGCAATTGCGTTGTATGCGAAACAACAATTCTTGATGTTTGATTGATCGAACCCAATGATAAATGATGATGATGATGATGATGTTGGTCCAGTTTGTGGACGTTGTTGTTCGTAGTACTCGTATTATTATTATTATTGTTGTTGTTATTATTATTATTATTGTTGTTGTTGTTAGGATGATTGTTATTATTATTGTTGGTATGCTGATGAAGAAGAAGATGATGATTGTTGTTCTCGCTTTGAGCATAATGACGATGATCGGCATGAAGATTCAGTCGTGACATCGCCATACTGATACTCGAGTCAGACGCCCACATACTCTGAAAATGACGAGGCCTTTGTGTTACCCAACTTAATTTGACTTTCTATTCATATAATTCTTATGAATTATTCTTATAACCATATTAGTGTTTCAACAGGTAAACTCGTTTTAAGTAGAATTATCATTTATCGGAATATCGAATACAATCGTCGTATTGTTCTAAGTGAAATCGTATGATTCATTTGAAATAAATTTACTTTATATTATTTTTATTATTATTATTATTATTATTATTATTATTAGATGCACCTGGTGGTGTGACAAATAAATTTTGTTTCATTTTATTAGTGGAAAATATTTGTGCGTGTGTTTTATTTGAATTTGTTGTTCTTCAACACGTTGAGCGCTACGTCAGCCATCGATGGCTGACACGTTCAACTAATTTTGCAATACAAAGTAACCTCTGTGGCCTGACGAGAATTTCCCTAAGAATTTGCGTGATGGTCAATGTGTTAATGTGTCACGAGTTTAATTGGATTGTATTTTTGTTTTTTTCAAGTTAAAGATGTAGTAGGAAAATCACCTTTCTCCTGTGTGGATTATAATCGGGATTACGTCGAATACGTAAATGTCTATCAGCACTGGTCCATCGTTGCGTAACTTTGAGAGGTGAATCATCTGGATGTAATTTTCTTTGATACTCTTCACCTTCACAAACTTCGTACAATGAAAATTGTTCAACGCGTTCTTTCGAACTATAGCAACTCAATAACATCTGGATCAATTCGTCCACGGTGGTCTGTTCTGATACGAGCAGACTCTTGTACTTTGACTGAAAAAAAAAAAAAAAGTTCAAGTTAATCCTAGAAGTTTATTGTTTCGAATAATTACAATGTGTATATACAGTTCTACTTAATTATACTAACTAACATAACATATTCTATGTTTAACGTTAAATACTTACACCAGACATGAGAGCACTGTCGTATATTTTCACAAGCCCACCACGACGTGTCTGCAAAGAAAATCTGCAAAGGAAAGAAAAAAAAAAAAATCATGAAATTTTTTTTTTACAGTTTATAGTTAAAACGAGAAGAAAAAGAAGACAAAATAAAACAAGATCGGTAAGTTCAAAAGGTTACATTCGTTGGAAGATCTCTACCTCCCTTTACCCTTCATTCTACTTCGATTTCACCGGAAGTTTCCAACTACCTAACCGAAAATAACCAAAATGAAATGAAACATACGATTGAAGATTCAGAACTTCTTTTACTTTTTTTTTTATTTATATCATTAAATCGATTTGTTTTTTAAATTATATATATCGTGAGAGAAATAGATTTTTGTCTAACGTATGAGAAAATCTTTTTTTTTTTTTTTTAATGATCAGTTTATATAAACACGTACATGTGCACGTGTGAAAGAAAATAAATAGACATTTAGAGGAGTGTAGAAAAAAAAAAGAAATAAACTTAAAAATTCAGGGTGGTCTTTCTAAAAAAGGATAAAAAAAAGGAAGCCAGTGTGTTAATGTTGTTTAAGAAAAAAAAAAAAAAAAAAAAGAAGAAGCTCGTATTTATCGACCTTGTACCCTAAAATTATTTTAACCAAACCGAGTCTCCTCCTTTCACGGAAAATGAAATGATAAAATTTACTTGGTAAAGAAAGTTTAGTGTTGAACATAAAAAATACCTGGAATCGCCTCGTGGATGACAGGATTGAAGAACAGCAGGTCTGGCATCCTCATCGAGTGGTAAAATTGTGCGTACGTTAGCCCTTCGAACTGTAACTTCCATGGTCATGTAAAATAATCTTGGATCACGGTGCCTCATACGATATTTGTTTAACAAATTTTGAACAACTTCGTGACATGTTGTCTCATAAGTGATGCTCAGGGTTTTGTATTCGATATCTGGTCGTAAACAATTTGCATACACCTTTATTGTCGTCTGTAAATTAAAAAACAAATATCATTAATTATTTTCATTTAATTTTATTGACAAATTTTTTTATTCAATATTTGACCATTCTTTTATTATTTAACACTTTGAGTTAAAGACACATATATGCGTTTGGTAAAAATTATTAACCTTATTGTTTGAAGCATATACGTGTTTTTGTTAATATTTATATAAAGTAATTTAATATTTCTATTAATTAATATAATAATTAATATATTAATAATTATTGAATATAATATATTATTTATTATATTATTAATAATATAATATAATATTAATAAATAATAATAATAATAATATACTAATTAATATATTATATTCAAAAACAAAAACTTTAATTATTAAATATAATTTATTATTAAAATCCTTTTAATTAATTATTAATATAATAATTATAAATTAATAAATATTTCTGTTCCTACAAAACATTTTAGGTAAAAGTATTCAAAGGGTTAACAATGCTCGTATAATTAATTTTTAATGAATAATGTTTAATTGCATTTTATAAATTTATATATGATTTTCATGTATTTCCATATACTACACATTCAAACATACATATTGTATTTTATTATTTAATTATTAGTGAGAATAGTGTACGTGTGCTATACTCGTATGCTTTACCAATGTTATTCAAAAATGGACTAACGTCTCTCCTATAATAAGACGTTTATATGTTAGTATAGATAAATATGTTTTGTTTACATATACACGTATTCAACATACATATTCGGATGATAAGACTACTTGTATACAAAAGAAAGCTCGAGTGAGAGATCGACCTTCGCGACCTATTCTTCTCTTTCTTCAAGGATAATCTCATTCCTCGTTTATTCAAAGACGTGTTTAGACGTGTTTTATTTCGTTTCATTTATTATTTATTAAAAATCAGTTTTAATTCTCATTTAGATTATTTCTAATGTTTTATTGAACACATTTAATCATTTGTGGTGTATTAATTATGTTTTATTTCATATTCAATTGTAATAACTATGTATTAAAAGTATGTTAGATATTATATGAACATAATTAGGTTTTATTTTAACATTATTACTAGTTTGCTTTTAGTTAACATTATGAATAATTGGTTTGGTGATCTTAATTTTATCTTTTATGATTTACTAATCAAGCTTTATATCAAATTTATCTATTAAAAGTTATAACCTGTATTTATATTCTTTAATATTTCCTATTTAGTTGGATTACTTAATAAAAAATAAATCTTTGTGCTCAGCAATCTCTTCATGGTGAGATTTTGTAATTGGTATGGCAAATATTAATACAATGCATGTACTATCAGTTAAATGGCTAACGTTGAATGCATCAAATTTTTCTAACATACATTTCATTGAATTTAAATAATATTAAAGACATTGAGAGATCTATAAAGTATTCATTGAATTATGATTAAAGTATATTAATCTTTTTATATTTCATTTCTTTTTATGTTTAATATAAATGCTATGGTTTGTTTTAACAATTTTGTTTATAGATCTTCAGTTATTGATTGCGTGCAATGCAATCATAGAGTCCGTGTTTGTTTAAAATAGTTTGAAATTTGCAATCAGAGTGATTTACCTTTTAATTAAATTAAATAAAATCGCGTTATTAGAATCAGTGTTAAAATAAACATTCTTCTGCATCTTTATCAGCGAATTTAAAACTTCATCTGAATAAAGCAGCATGTAAGTATTCTTTATTTTCAAATCATATTACTCAATCATTTTTATTATATATTTCATATTTATTGAATATATTCTTTTAATGTATTACGTGTAATTATTTATATTTTGTTATAGATCAATCAACAACTCATCAATTCAACTGTTTAATGGCAATACAATCAACTTCACGACATCATTCAACTTCTACAGAAACAATGTGAGTCTTGGAATCATCGTAGAACTTCTTAAAGCAAAAGTAGTGAGTAAAAAATGTTTGAATACTTTCAATGTTTAATCATGTTTCAGGATGAAAGGTTTAATATCAAATATAGGTTTCTGGTTTTTCTAAAAACAGCATAAATACCCCCATAGGTCTTACTTAACACTAGAACTACCACACCATCTGATCTTTGACTTGATTTGGTATCAATTATATTTTGATACCAAATATTCTTCATTATTGTACTTATTGTTATTATGTATATAGTTTTTAAGATTTCAGAATATGGAGTTCGTTTTATAAAATAATAATAAGTTAATAAATATAAAAATATTCTACTTTGATGTCTTTTTTTAAAGACCAGTCATTTTGACTGATTTTGGTATAAATAACTACGTCTCAACTGTTGGTAGTTCTAGTTTTAGGATTGATTCTATTAATAGAATATATGTAAATAGTTGTTTTCTGATTCCATCTATTATAAATTTGTATTAATTATTAATAAATTAAAATAAAATTAATTGTATTTTTCGCGACTACTGGGATTCGAGAACCTACGATATACTGCGGGTACGATCTGTTACTCTAACACCGAATCACGAGGCCATGCTTGCATTAATTATTAAAAGTGTAACACTTTTATTTTTGTTTCATCAATTCGAGTTATATTTAATTTTATAATTGTGCAACTCTGTCCTATAACCTATCATTACAATTACAAATGAATATTAGTATTCTTAACCTTGTATTTTGTTAGCATTAGTATATAGTAGTAGCTTTGTATTTAGTTAGTATTGGTAAATGTTTCATATGAACTACTTTTTTATTAAATTTATTTTAAATAAATTTGAATCATTGATAATATAAAATATAGTAAAAATATTTCTTAGAAATTTTGATAGGGTGAATATATAATTTAAACAAAAATAATATTAGAAATTCTGATAAAGAATTGTAGAGTCATTTTGTTAGCATTAGTATTGGTAAATGTTTCACATGTGAACTACTTTTTTATTAAGTTTATTTTAAATACATTTTAATAATTGATTATATAAAATATAGTAAACAATTTCTTAGAAATTTTGATAGGGTGAACATATAATTAAAACAAAATATGAATTCTGACAAAAATTGTAGAGTCAAAGAACATAGAAATAAAAAAAAAAGGAAAGAGGATATCCTGTTTTCTAAATAAAGGATAAGAAAAAAAAGAAAAAACCTTTTTTTTAAGGAGTTTTTTAAGGAACACACGGGGTTAGACAATTAGTCCATAATTAACTCGGAGACAGACATGTTTGGGAGCACGCGTGTACCATAAAACCCTATCAACCCTTTCTAATACAGTTAACGTTTATGAGGGTATGCATAAAGCAAAAATAACCAGACACCAGATCACCCAAACTTTCCCCTTCTCTTATTTTTATGAATGCAGACCTACACATATTTTCTATGCTACAGAATTCATCTGTCTAATAAAAGTGAATAATTCTAATGGTTTTTTTTTTATCATTATTGAGGTAGTTGAAGTGAATAGAAATTTTGTTTAAGTTATGAATCATTTTCGAATCGTTTGATGTTACGTTAACAGATAGAATAGATATTTGTCTAAATGATACACGTGTTTAGACACGAGTTTACGATCAGAACGATTTATTATACTATACGACATCCCTAAATTCTTGTTTACACGTACGTGTTCGTGCATCAATCTTTGATTTGAAGTCTTGGATACACATTATTTGCTAGATTTTATTCTTTAAGCTTCTTAGAGTTAATCTGACTAATATTATATGTGGAAACACGTTTGAAGATAAGGAAAAATCATTGATATTAAAATACATTTCCAATTAGGTGTTGCACATGAGTCAGCTTGTTATTTCCAATCGTTAAATTGTGTTGACGTGTGTTTCTTTTGTTCCGGATTGCAGATTTTGAAAGTAAATGCACATTTACTTTTAAATTTAAGTAGAAAGAAGGAAATATTATTTTTAATGGACAAGAAAAACATTTTTTTTTTTTTATAATAATAAATGAATTATAAAAAAGTTTGTAAGATGCATGTATGATCTTTAAAGATGATTTGAATTCTAAGAAGAAAGAAGTTTACGCAAGATTCTGAATCATCGTTAGTGAAATACCAAGAAGCTTACACATGATTAGTTTTTATTGTCTGTTTGCTATGTCATCAGGTGCATTTGATCTTTGTTCCAACATTTCTTTTGATTTATTTTTCTTCTTCCACTTTTTCTTCTTTATTGAAAAACAAAGATCGAAGTGTTGGTATTTACTTTTGTCTCATAACGTGCTGTACTAATGAAAGAGAAAAATCTTGTGCAGATGATGAGGAAAGCAAGATGAGATTTGGAGTGTCAAAACTAAGTCTGTGACATGTCAAGGGACGTCTTTAAAGGTAGAACCAACAAAAAAAAAGGGTTGTAATTTTAAAATACCATCTGATGACTATTTTTAGATTCTCATTTTTATCGTTTATCTTTTTTATTCTTTTTTGTAAATGGTAAATTATTAATACGCTCAATTTTTGTTGTTTTTTTTTTTTTTTTTAATATTTTTTGTAATAGAAAATTTATGATATTTTCAATAAAGTTAATGTTTAATTCGAGTGAAGGTTGACTCACTAAGTGTCCATTCATACGTAAACTCGTTTGGTAACTAACTCATTTTAATATACTTATGCAACTGTATTAATGTTTTTTTTTGTTTTTTTTTCATACAACTTTTATAGAATTCCTAGGCAAATTCTTGTTTGATAGACGTAATCGTTACTGTTATACAGTATTAATCGAATATATTGGGTTGTCCAGAAAGTTTACGTTAATATTATTTTTATAAAAAAAAAAAAAAAACAAATGTGTAACCAAAATTGTTCAAACCTCAATTAAATTTCAACATTAAATTTATAAATTGAAATCATTTATCAAAAATACAAATATTTAGAATACATCAATGTATTTTATTATTAAAAAATAAATTTGTGTTTCATATAAACGTAACCAAAACAAAAGAAGAAAAAAAATGGTAAGAGAAGGGGAAAGAAAGGTAAGAATTGTCGGAGTATGTCAAAGTGTTTTTGAAACGATCATTATTCTTTCGTTTACTTTTTAAATGATGGGAGGTTA
Source organism: Polistes dominula (assembly GCF_049000335.1). Lineage (NCBI taxonomy): Eukaryota > Metazoa > Arthropoda > Insecta > Hymenoptera > Vespidae > Polistes > Polistes dominula. The sequence goes on along the minus strand of NW_028300880.1, from coordinate 2,320,900 downwards.
AAAGTAAGAAGTGGGAGGGGGGGGGGTAAAAGAAACGTGGAATGGAATTCGAAGAAGATTCCTTTCGTGTGTTCTTCTAGTGATCTGGTATATCGAGCGTAAAATATAAAAAAGGAAAAAAAAAAAATAGAAAAAGTTGAAAGAAAGAGAATGAGCTAGTTGAAAAGTGAAAGAAGATGAGACGTAATGGGAAACCAAGAGAACACCATATGTCGTACTAAGGCACACTTTTAACGGGAATCCATAAAATCTTACGAAACTAGGAACACCGTTTTACGAAAGATTTTCTATGGCTTTCTTCTTTTTCTTCTTTTTCTTTGTTCATTGATCTGTTAATAATTTATAAAATTACATTTATGAAAATAATGAATGTAAATTCACGTGGCACAAAATTTGATGAAGACGAACCTGCCATTCTAAAAATACAACGCACTATCGTCCTTCGACCTTATCGTTATCAACTTCTGCTACGTTCTTAGGTTTATTGAATGTGTCACCCGTTATATATACATATGCATATTATATATTTTTATATGTGTGTTCCTGTTGAAGCAAGGTAAACGACACCTTTCAACGGAAATCATTATGGTTGGCCTTGTTACTGTTAATTAAATGATTAACAAACTCCTATGTTGTGGATTACAAATATATATATTTTTTTTAATAATTATAATATTTTCCTTTTGTTTTATAAAAAATTATTTTTATATATATAATTTTACTTATTTTATTTTACATTTTTAATATTGGAATTTTCCGTATTAATTTAATTTTGATACTTCGGTGTAATTAAAAACCTGAATACGTTATTTGAGAATGATCGTCTTTTTTTAGATATCAAAGTAAGCATTATCATAATTAATTATTATTATTATTATTATTTTTATACGAGTATGGTGGTTAGCTGTTAGTAACACGTGTCGTTGAGTATATCGAAGAAAAAGAGTTGGAGAAATGGGCTTTTAAAATCCGGAAATGTCGTGGGATTATGAAAAGCATTGGATGTTTTATAATTAGAGCAGATGAGAATGAAAGAAAAATCGGTAAGGCTTAAATCTTTGAATATTTTATCTCACACGTTAGGCTCATTCATTCATTCTAGTTCACTCATTCATCTAGTTATTTTTCTGGTTTATTATATTTATGCAACCGTAATATTTTTTATGTATATGTATATATATTTATATCGAGAATGATTATATATGGTAGCCTTGTATCTCATAGGAGATCGTTTTGCAACGAATCACAATTTATATACGTCACTTCCGTGCATTCTATTCTTTGATAGAATGTTTACGAAACGATAACGGGTTTGCGTTATCATATTAAATTGTAAATTTATTTATTTTAATTTTTTCTCTTTTGCTTTTTTTTTTTTATTGCCAGAAGTAGTTGATAACAGCGTACACCTATTTTTAATCAAATAATATTTTTTTCTTATAATTTTTATTGTAAACTTTTTAATTTTTTTTTTTTTTTTATTTGTTTCAATTAATTTAGAAATAATTGTTATTTTATTTCATTTCTATGTTTATGATTGTAAAATCTTTGAAATTAAGTTCTCTCAATTTTCATTTATAAAATAATTTGAGTTAATTTGAGTTTAACAATTATTTACAGATTTTCATTAAATTCAAATCAATTTGATATTAAATATAATTTGTTTCGTATTCAAAAATTTCGAATTGATTTATTTAACTAAATGAGATGATATTTTGTTTTGTTTTATTTATTTTTAATCAAGAATCACCATCTCACAGTTGGTAAAGTGATAAATCAGACAATAAATCTCAATAAATTTCAACAGTCACCTCATTCTTTTGTTTTTCTATTTTCTTTTTTGTTTTTTTTTTAATTCTCGTCTAGCTTCCGAAACGAACGTAATAAATCAGAGACAGTTGTCAGCACGATTTCCGTTTTTTCCGTCTTTTATTCGATAGATTTATTTATAACATGTCAAAGAAATTGAACGTTTTATCGTTAAAACACGCATGTTGCTTACGAAAAAATATATTGATGCAATTTATACGTATATATATAAATATATGTGTGTGTGTCTATGCATATGTATTTATGGTTAAGTGTGTGGCGTTATTTTGATGATGGGAATCGATCGTTCACGTTCGATAAAACAAACAGGAATAATGATCGTAACGAGGAGGCACGAAACGTGGATCAAATAATGAAACCTCCATCATCAGGATCTTATGGTATTTCTTGTCTTTCTTTATACATTTTTTTTCTATTTTTTTTTCTTTTTTTTGTCGAGTTAATGTGTATATATGTGTATATATGTGTGTTGTATTCATTTTTATGCACGTCGAATAGCGCCACCATGTGAAGACATTTATTATCCTGTTTCAACCCCCTTACTTTCTTTGCATAATAAATTTCTTTAGTTTTTCTTTTTTTTTTTTTTTTATTTCTTTACTATTCATTTTAATCTTCTTTGTATGTATCTTTTCTATTGTAATGTAAATTTGTAAAACGTTTAGGTTTAAATTTGACTTACAAGGGGAGTGCAAAGTCTTGCTCACACGGATTTTGTTCAAATTTTGTAGGATAATAGATTTTGCTTAACTGTTAACGAATATATATATATATATTGGTTATAGGGGGTCCATACTCAATAATTATTTAGATATTTGCAATTAAAAATGATAAATAAAGATGTCGTTTAATTCAGATGTCGAATACAGATTTGAGAAATTAATTTAAGTATTTAACGGTATCTTTAATTATCATTTTTAATTGCAAATATCTAAAAAATTGAGTAGTGCCCCCTATAACCATATATATTCGTTAACAGCGAAGCAAAATCTATTATCCTACTGAATTTGAACAAAATCCGTGAGAGCAGGACCTTGCACTCCTCTTGTTAGGTTAGGTTATTTTCCAGTGTTTCGGTTTTTTTTTTGTATTATTTTAAAAATTAATTTCATTAATTTGCTGTGCAAATAGATTTGTCTTCTAAATATTAACAACTTAGTTTATCTTTATTAATTGATAAGATTAACGTTGTATTTTATTTTTATTTTATTTTTATTCTAATGTTTGGGAGTACAATGAAACTGCAAAATTTTGAATGCAATCTCATGTGTATTTTTATTTTATTTTTTTTTTAGTTTTTTTATCTTTTTTTATTTTTCTTCTATCCTTTTGGTTCTGTTTCCGGTTAAAGTAAGAGCACGAGCTTTTGACTGGTCAGAGTCATAGGTTTGTGTTCACCTTCTCTTTTAAATATCTTTTTTTTTTTTCTTTTTTTGTCTCCTTCCATTTTTATTTTGAACGAAGCCTCTGCAGTAATTGTTCGACACAGTAAGTTGTTATAAGAAAAAGGAGAATACGATCCTGAAGCCTTGATAACGTCAGGGGGTTCTTTGCATTCCAACGTTCATTCCAAGAAGCAAATTTAACGTCAAACGTATGTAACTGTCCTTTGTGTTATACATGTGTGATAAATATTAAATATTTTTAATTTTTATAACAATTGTATTATCATAAATTATTTTAGGTTCACATTTTATTTCTATCATCGTACAAATCAAAATTAATTGAATTTGAAGATTGTAATTGTGTGTATAGATTTGAAATTTAATATATTATTTATTTAATTAATAATAAAAAAAAATAATGTTAATCATTTGAAATTGTTTTCATTCAAAAGATGATACAAAAATATAATTAATATATATGAAATTTGTTAAAATATTTAAATTACAGTCACTCAAATGTACCTTTATGTTAAATACAAATATTAATTAATAATATCTTCTTTGTTTTTGTATTTTACAATAAACATTAAAACACTAAACACAGTTGCTATAAACACATTAAATATTTTATTTAAATAAAATAAATAAATAGTACACTCATAAGTATATTAGAAATTCAGATTTTCCTATTTCTTTCTCAAAAAACTTAGTTTAGGTTCTTTGTTCAGTGATGCATCAAAGGTTTACTCAACACTCACTTAGTATAACAAAAAGATAAAATTATTATGCGTAACAAAGAATATTTTCAACATGTTAACGATGTTCGTTCGCAGTTTCAAATGTCGTTTGAAACCTACGACGTAGAAAGATAAAGGGTACCGCTGAGAATGTACAAACTTGAGTTAAGTTCTATATATATATATACATATATGTATACATACATAGGGACATACACAATGCATCGTTCAAAAAGGGTTGCCTTAGCTATCTCATTTGAGCTCGTTCTATCTTTGACAACTGTCATCAGTACTTTGCTTCGTTGGCAACGAGAAACGATGTATCGAGTAACACGTTACCTTTATTTAGTTCAAGTATCATATCTAACACGTGAATCTTATTCACTGATAATATTTCTTATATATCGAGTATTATATTTTTATTTTAACATTCTTGTTCTTAGAATTCTTTTCTGTAAAATGAGATCAATTAATATATATATATATATATATATATAGATTCTTTTATTCTCTTGACAAAGGCTGATTAAGTATCGTCAAGTACTTTTTATCTTGATCATTATAAATAAAAAAAATACTAATAATAATTTATATTATCATATACATAATTATAAATTATAAACAAAGATTTTATTATTTATAATTTTCTAACTCATATTTTAACATTGTTATATTAATTTCTTGTATTAGTGTCTTGAAATATTAAATATTCCAATAAAATAATAATAATTATTGTTATATTAAATATTAAAATTCAAATTATTTGTTATTGGCAAATCTAATATTTAAGGTCAATAAAAATTGTTTAAATTAGATCAATTACAATAGTGTATGAATGTTTAATAAATAAATAAATTAAATCATCTTTCATCATTGTAAAATTCCATTATGAGAACTGTGCAAACTCAAAGATGAGATTTTTTTTATCTTCTCCTTCCGTTCTTACTTTCTCGACACTTTCCCGAAGATTTTGAACAATGGGGGTGAGGATGGGGGGTCCCCCATGAAAGCCTGGGAAGTTTTTAATTGTTGCCGAACGAACGAATGGAGACACAATTCGCACGCCTAGTGCTCGGAAATTTTTTTTTCATATTGGTCGAAACGACAAGTTGAATTTACACATTCATACATACATACATGCACACATACATACACATGTATAACCATAGTTGCATATATATTTAGCAAGAGAACTTTGAACAGAATTTTTCAAAGGTGACGAATTGTTGTGTGTTGCAGTCGTGTGAGCAAATCTTCCCCTAACACCCCAACCCCCTTCTCTTTCCCACCCCGTTCTTCTCCTTTTATTTGTTCTACTATTTCTAAATCGTCGCACGACCCGGTTTACATAACTTCCAGGACGATTTCTATATCGGGTTCTTCTCTTACCCAATCCCTCGCTTTCATCTCATTTTGTTTTTCTTTTTTTTTTTTTTTTCTTTTTCTATTCTTTATTCTTAGTCTCTTGGGAGAATTCAAAATATATATATTTATTAATTATATTCTTTTCATTTCTTATCATTAATTAGAATTTATATTATTCTCATATTTCTTTTTTTCTTCCGCTATACCAATAAATCTAAGGATTTTTTAATTAATTATGAATTTATATTTATTCTTTGATTTATAATTTATATTTTGTATTAATGAACTTAATCATAAATATTTCTTCATGTTTTTGTTAATTTATGATTATTTCTATTTGTTTTTATTTTTAATACAGATTTTTATGATTTATTTTACAGTTTGTTTTATTCATATAGATTGATGTTGATATTTCGATAAGAAAATTTGTTAATTTTGAAGGTTATGTTGATATTTCGATAAGAAAATTTGTTAATTTTGAAGGTTAGGTTGATTAATAATTTTATTGGTGATAATAAAAATGAAAATGTGAAAGTATACAAATTTGTTTAAAGTTATAGTTTTTAGTTAATGAAAATGATTTAGAAAAAAAAATAAAATAAAATAAAACATATGAAAAATCGGATCAATTTACGATGGAATGCAAACGAAGGGAGATTAAATAATAAAAGAAAATGGAGTACGTACAATGTTGATCTCTTGAAATGAGTGGAGGCGTATATTTCAGTATTGAACATATATATATATGTATGTGCGTGTGTGTACGTAAATTGCAATTGTAATTGCACTGCCAATCAACGCTATCTCGTTTCTTATTCGTTGATTGTTACGAGGAAGAAGAAGAAGCTTCGTGTTTTCCGGTTTCAATGTACTCATCATTCTTATTATTCAATTATCATTTATTTATTTATTTATTTATTTAGTTATTAATTAATTCAATAATTAATACTTAAGAACTGTAAAATGAATTTAAACTTTTGTTTGATTTTTGTTTGTTTGTTTTTGTGTGTGGTTGTTTAAAGTGAAAGTAAATGATTGAAATTAGGATGAAAATTTGTGGATAAATATTTGTTTTTAACAATAATAATAATAATAATTAGATTATTTTGTAAATAGTATTGGAAATACCGTTGCAACGGTAGATATGAAATGAGGAACGCACGTTTTAATATTATCGACCTACTGTATCTGTCACAACGCACATGTGCATCGTCATAATCATAACGTTAGATTGTCGTACAAATGTCACATAGTATCATAAACACACGTACACATATTCTTATTCTAATTTAAATTATGATTTTTAATAATCCAATATTCACTTGTTCCAGTAACTTACTTATTTGAAGCAATGACTAACATAAGTAAGAAATATTTCGAGTTGTATGCATTTGTATCATTCAAATTAACATTTAATGAATAAACCAAACAAAATGTCATAAATGTCATTAATTAAACGTTGTCAATAAAAATTATTAATTAATTATATTTAATTTCTTCATGGTAAACAATACGAGTTTTCAGAAAAATTTGATAAAAATTGTGGAAATTATTTATTGAATTTGATGAATCTCAAAGCAAACAAAACCAAAAATAAATCATAATTAATGATGAATAAATATAAATTTGATATTTATAAACGGTTTTGTTTATTTTTTTTTTTTGAATGGGGTTTAAAAGGATCTTTTGATAGTGTTAGATTTTTGATAAGAGGGGACCACACCGAAGATGAATTTGGAGTATGCGTTGTTGGTTTCATTGAATGAAGTGGTCCAGTCGTCGCATGTTACCAGTCATCAAAGTGGTTGACAATTGACACCGCTTTCCGGTCCTCCTTTCGCAAGTACAAAGAGGAAAAGGAAGGGACCCAAAGAGAAAAAGGAAGAGGAAGGGTAAGTTGAAGGGGTGGGAGAGGAGGTAACAGCACGTGCCCACATGTTCACGTATCGCGTGCCCACTTCTACGTGTTTCTCTCTTGTATGGTCTTCTTTTGCTTCTACTTCTTCTTCTTCTTCTTCTTTTCCTCCTCCTACATTTCATCCTTCGCAATATGTTCTTCCTTTATCGATGGGGGTCTATGGGGGAATGGTATATGTATGGAATATACATTACCATTCAAAAGTTTCATAAATTCTTACGTAAACTTAGAGACAAATTTTTGTAATAATCAGTGAGGTAGTTTGTTGCAAATTAATTTGTTTATTTCAAAACATTTAGGTGTGTTACAATTAGTATAATTTTTTCTTTTTTTTATGGTATATTGAATAATTGTTTTCAATTGAATTGATGTTTTGTTTCATAGGAAAGTTGAGATTATTTTTTTTAATAATATTTAAACGTGTTTGAATTTGTCGAAAAAAATTAATAAATAAAATTAATTAATTTTATTAATATATTTTATTTTAATAAAATTATTAAATTATTTGGTATAGTGAAGATAATTTTTTTAGTTTTTTATTAATATATTGTATAATAATTATATTTTTTTTATTAATATTAATTTATTAATATTTTATATAATAAAGATAAATAATTTTAATTTTTTTTTTTTTATTAAAATAAATACCAAATTTTGTATTTTTGACCTGTAGTGTATAAATCCGATATTATAATATTTCTTTTAACTCTGGAAAAAAAAAAAATGGTTTCCTTCCTGAGACAAAAAAAATATTCTCTTTCACCTTCACCGTAAGTTACGTTAGCTTAAGGACTTTTTTCTTCTTCTTTTTTTCCCTTATTTCAAGGACATACACATACACATATGGTTTCTAGGCACGAGTCCCTAAAGTAAAAAATATTTTTTACCTGCAACATTCTCTCTCTATTTCTTTTTTATTTATCTTGTAATAGTTTGATATACTCCAAACAAATAAGATTATCATCAGTCTAGTGTTTTAAATGTAATTTCATCTTCATTAATGCAATTGAATGATTTCAAGATGATTTTGAAACGATCTTCAAAAATCTTTTTTATGTTTTTATGTGAAATCAATTGAATTAGGTGACACTTTACACATCATTGTTTAAATTATTTCATCATAATGAACCAAAAAAGTATTAATATTCGTAATTGGTGTTGTTAGAATAGTTTGATACTTTCTAAGGAAGATTAGGTTTGTTTCTACGAATCTAAATGATCTATGATGATACTATTATGAATTATAATAATAGAAAAAAATAGAGTGAGAGTGAGAGAGAGAAAGGTCGGTGACAGAACATCGCAGGTCCGTATAATTGGTCCTTCCTCTGTTGCTGATTGTTTTAAACGAGAACAACTCGAGTAACTTTAAGTCCCCTGTTACCACCAACACGCTTACGCGATTATTAACTCTAACACATATATACTAACTAAAATGCATACGTGAGTACGTGTATGTATGTATGCATGCGTTCGTACGTGCGTGCGTGGAACACTCGCATCCGGTTTCTCCGGTATAACAATGCGTACGCGATGCTGCCTGGCATTTTGCTTCCAGTCAGTCGAGTAGATACAATTCTAATCTTTTTTAGAGAGAGTGGGAGAGAGAAACCATACTTTTTGTTTACTATTATTATAATATATACACTGTAAATTTAATATTAAACATTTTATTTTTTATTTATTAATTTTTTTTTTTTTTGTATTTTTAATGAATTTTGTAAACTATCATTCGTTTAGTATTCATTTCGAAGTTGCAAGTATTTAATATGATTATTAATTTTAATTAAGTACAAAAATTGTATTATTTTTTTTTTTGTAGGATAATTAATTTAGTAATAATAATTTTAAAATTTATATTTTTTGTTTATTTATTTAATTATAAAAATTTAAAATATTTATAAGATGAATTTTATAGAAATATACTATTTCCATACAGTAATTGTTTCTTTTTTTTTTTTTTTTGTATAAAGGAAAATTATTGTTGAATAATAATTAATATTTTTTTTTTTAATTTTTTATTTTTTATTAAGTTTCAAATATTTACCAAATTAATTCTCTTATTTAATTTATAGATTATAAATAAAAAGTCTCAAGTAGATAGAATTTTTGTTTAAAGTGTTACGTTTGAATGAAAAGAAAAATTAAAGGAAAAAGGGAAAGTTAGGATAAAAAGTGGGGGGAAGAAAGATTTACGTTTGATTCGTATTAAGACAAGAGACACATGATTCACGAGATGTTGTCTATTTACAGTTGTCCAACGAGTCGTAACTTACGAGCCACTTGAAACCTTCAGATAGAAGTTTTGTAAGAGCTTTGTAAGCTTCTAAACATCTTGTATTTAAGATACGTATATCTAACTGTATAGATGTACGTATATACATTTTTATATGTATATATATATATATATATATATATGTATGTGTGTGAGACACGCGTGCCAAGAGTTCTATTAAAACTTCTCAAGTATGAGATACTCTCGTGAGTATGAAAAGGAAAATGTTAGAGTGATCCTAGGTTATGGTTTTTTTATTTTTTTTTTTTTTATGCACAATTTACTTTCAACCTCATTTCTTTCTTTGCATTAATATTTTACAAACACTAGTCTGTAATTGTGCAAATTTTAAATAAGAAATTAATAGTTTTCTGAAATTTATTTGATTAATTAATCTTTGATTAAACCTAACCTAATTGACAGCATATATACAAATCTTGTAAATTTGTAATAATAGGAGTTTATAATTGTACAATTATAAATAATATATAATAAATAATTTTTTATAAGTTTTTTAGGGTTCCTTAGAATAGCCTAAATGTTTTACAATTTATTTGATAAATCAATCTTTGATTAAACCTAACTTAATTCACTTTCATCTTTTAAATATGTAATAACAAGTATCTACAATTGCACAATTACAAAAATATTCATAAAAATATATAAAAATTACTACATAAACTTTTAAAAATGCAATCTAATTAACCTAAATGTCTTACAAATTTTTTTTATTTAAATTTTACATGTTGAAATAAATTCTAAACAGTGAGAATATTAAATCCAACATGGTTCACCGTATACACGTTCGAAAAGATTATACGTATACGTTGCTTCATCGTTTGCTTTTTGCTTCTTTTTACTTTATCTTCTTCTTCTTTTTTTTTTTTTTCTTCTGCCGACTTCTTTTTATGGTTTCGTCGGGGCACGTCACGGAAGGGCGAGCGCAAAATCGCCCTTGTTCTCGGTCGACGGCACCTAAGAATCGGAGGACGCGTACACACACCTGACTGCGGACGTCGTAACCGAGGCCGATAAGGTCTCTTTGCAAGGGCACTTTATCTTCACTATGTAATAAAAGGGAAGGAAAGGGGTGGGGGTAAAGAAGGTACTGTTCAGCACGTATACATACGATCAGAAGGTTTTCATGAATTATTCAAAAGAAAGAAAGAAATAATTCGTAGGTAACCAACCAAAACGAAATCTGCAATTAGGATTTCCCCCCTCCCCCCTCTCCTTCCTCCCCAAAATAACAAAAACTTTCCCTTTGGTTTTAATCAGAATTACTTTAACGAACATCACATTTTGTAGGGGTTTTATTTGGGCATCGTATTAACGTTTTGAAGGGTTATTATTTATGCAAATAAATTGGTCGTATTAATGGAAAAAATAATACATTATTGTTAATCAACCTTTTTGTTATTTTTTTAATTCATTTTAATCAATAGTTTTATAGGGGTTTTTGTTTTTGTATCGTACAAATGTTGCAAAAGGGTTAAGACTTATGCACTAAGTTGCAGGAATAATTTCAAAGTAATTATTTAATCCAAATTCAAACAAATTGAATCAAATTAACAAACAAAATTGAACGTTTAGTTTCATAGGGATTTTATTTTTGCATCATTTAAATATTTCATGCAATAGTTAAATCAATTTGTTTGAATAAAATTGCATACTTGTATTATAAAATACTTTCTTATTATTTTTTTGTTTTAATTAATTTAATATTTTATTTGCTTTTTTTTTTGGAGTAATTTCATAAAATATCATCCACCGTTTATTGGTGGAAAATAAAAGGAACGTCATCTTGGTTCGTTGCTGTTATGTCTCATTTAACCCGTCCTTTTAACTTCACTTGACCAAGTGTCAATAAGTCGCGAGGCTAAAACGAGACCAAAAAATCCATCCTCCTCAACTGAGTTTGTTCTTGATCATCATCATCATCATCATCGTCATGATCATCATCATCATCGTTGTCTTCAGTATCGTCTTATATTCACTGATCAGGGTGTAATCGTTTGAACATCTTAATAAACCGATACAAATTGTTTAATATTTTCAAATCTTGCAACATTGTTTCATCAAAACCATATACATTTTTCTCTGATTACTACGATTCATTTTAAAATGACCCTAATCATCATTTATTTAACACTAAATCGTTATTCTAATTTCATTTGCAATAATTAAACATTTTGTAATCACATTTGATTTATTGTTTATTTGACAATAATTCTATTATTAAACATCATTATCATCATAACATTATTAGAATTTAATCTTAGAGAGACGCCAGGTGCATTAGCAATGCACCTGCACTTTCAAATCATAAATATAAACTAACCATGATGTTATAGTCTGTTAGTAACCCTTAGCAAGTAGTTAAGAATCCTATTAATAGTATTACAAATATCGAGCTTTACCCCATTGGTCAAATTTACCATAGGAATAATAAGTTACACTCTTTAATAACAGAAAGTATAGTTTTCGAGTTCATTGCACCGGAAACTGTTGTTTCCCGGGGTAATAGTAGGGAACCGTTTAAATTCTTCCTCTACGTCATAGGAACACTCGAATTTGAAAGATCGTGAAGTTGAATCATTTATCTTGTATATATGATTTCTCCCTTCCCTTTTCATTTTTCACCCCTTTCCCCACCCAATTAATAATCGTTCGTTCAGTTTGTTCCCATTTCTAAAGTGTAACAGATGTATGTTACACTGATTTGTTCTATCATCTTCTTCTTCTCCTTTTTGTTTAACAATATTTAATTGAGAGAAAGAGAAAGTTGAATTATCGAGACACCCGTTAGATTGCAGTAAGAAAAAAAAGAAGATACGCCTTGGTACTGGCGCCGTGCCTATCATTACGTTGTTTAACTCATAATACATCGTAACACGTACGCTACTGAGCCTACTCGTGTATTACCAACGTTTACGTGTTTTCAACCGGGGGGACCCCCATGTATTAAAAGATATATATGTATATGAAGATATATATATATATGGATATGTATTTGTAGTTTGAAAGATAAAGATGTATGTTGTGTTATGTGTGTTAGTCAGAAAAAGATGCGTGAACACCGACACGGTACACTGACCGTTCTCACACGATATCACAAACTATTTATGTTTGTATATATGTGTCTTATGCATTTATATATGTATTACATCTAATACTTTAATAAACGAACACCGACAGTATGAATACAACCACTGTGTCTATCTGCTTCTTTATTATTTTTCTTATTTTTCTCATATGTTTTTAATTTTTTATTCCGATTTTATAGAATTTGTTGTTTTTTTTTTTTTTGGTTATTTTGAGTATGTTGGGTATGATTTTTAGGTTAGATTTGTAGTTATCAATTGTTTTATGGTGGTATTTAGGTTGTATACCTTATATGATAAAGTAATAATTAATTATTAATTTATTAATTAATATTTATTTTATTTTATTTAAAGTAGCACCTGTTAGATACAATGCAATTATGTTACCCCCCTTAAAAAGGGTAGGTTATGTTTGATAATTGTCTCAAAAATGTTTGCAACAAATTAAGTTTCGAATATTTTAATTATTTATTATTTTAAAGTAGAAATTGTTAAACAAATAACATTATAAGATTTATTATTAAAAAATAATTGTTCGTTATCGTTCAAACAAAACGTTAATTAAAATGCATTTGATTTTCCTTTTTTTATTTATTGTGTGCAACAAGAATATATTTCATTACGTGTACAAAAAAAAGGTTAGATTACATATACATTACTTCCGGTCAAACCCAGTTTAGGATGAAAATGTTGCTATTGCATCGAAACAAATGAGAGACCAACTGTGTCATGTATTTGGTCCGGAGACACGGATCGAACTTCCGCTTGTCTCGAACCCTTCGTTCTTTTTCTATCTTCCATCCGGTCAGCCTTTGAACAGGCCAATATTCTCTGGATCAACGGGTCCGAACCCCCTATTAAATTCGATCACTATATATATATACAAACTTATATGTGTTACACAAATACATAAGTGTAGATTAAAAATTAGGGTTCACTTTAGGATTCTTCTCGACAAAATTGTAATCAAAAGGGTTGTACTATTGTCTTAATAATAATCTTGGAACCCCTTTTAAAATAATAATCAACAGAGGAAATATTATATTAATCTATAAATATTAATAATTGTGATAAATACGTCATATTAGATTATGAATCATTTTATAAAGGAAATTTGAAACAATGTATAAAAGGGATGTGGTATTATTTCAGTTAACATTACTTTTCCTGTCATAATTTATAAACGTTGACTTATGTTAGCCCTAAACGATAGAAAGAGAGAGAGAGAGAGAGAGAGAGAGTAAACTTGGTTATCAGTAAACTAACGTATTCTCGAACGTTGAGTTCATTGATATCTCGAAAAGATAAAATGTGACGCCAAACGATGTAAAATGTGGTGGTGTGAAGAGAAAGGGGAGGAAGAAGAAGAAAAAGGAGAGGGAAGGATGAGGAGGTAAAGTCATCGTAAAAAGAAAGAGTCAATGGGACCCACTGTGTGCCAGATGGTCGGAACCAGCCCTGCTGTTCACATATACCGGACCTTCCAGTATTATACTCTCGCTATTTATTAATGAAACGGAAAGATTTTGCCATGTTATTATCTTAAAAAGTAGTATAGATATAGTAATAGATAATTAAAAAAAAAAAAAAAGATAAAAAATCAAAACTAAAAACAAATATATGAATCAAAGGTTAGAATATAATCTAACCTAAATTCGTTTGTGTGGCTTGCATTATTTGGAGAGCGGAAAATTCAAAATATAATTTTTCTTTTTTAATTAAAAAATTAATAAAACCCTTTGAGTGTTGTAGACGCATATATGCGTTTGTTAATAGGAATATTAAATAATGTAATAATGTTAGTTTGAGTATTGTATTATTGTTTTGTATTTTGTCATATGAAAATTATATTAAAAATATTTTAATTATTAAATATCTTCTTCTTGTAATTAATATGATTGTTAATTAAATATAATTATTAATAATTCTTTTATTAAATATAATAAATATAATAAACAACTCGATATTTAACACTGAAAGGGTTAAATAATTGATCGTATGATATTAACGGTAACTGAAGATGAAAAGCGCAACAAAAATAAAAATAAAAATAAAAAAAGGTATGGTTTTCTCGGTTTCTATGAAGAAAAATAAAAAAAAAAGACGATGTTTTATTTTTTTTTATAGAAAGGTTAGGTTGAGAATCGAAAGCGGAATAGAAAACGCTTGGTAAGCGATGCTTACTAAGAAAGATTGAAGGAAGAATCTAGGAAGAAACGAGATGATTAATTCCTGTGGTTGAGTGTAGAAGTAACGCGAGACTTACCCTAGGTAAGATATTTCTAAATTGTTTTTATTTTATTGTTCAGTATGGTGGCTAAAACTTGTCTCTCTTGTATTGTAAGTACACGTTAACTTGCCAACAGGTTAGCCACTTATTTTATTATTATTATTATTGTTGATACGTGTGCAGATGATGATTGAAAATATTCTGATATCATTTTCATGCTATAAAGTATTATATATATTTTTTTTCAATACGATGCTGATCATGATGATTCATAGTTGAAATAGTAGGACCATTGTGTATTGTGTTGAATGTTTCAAATTCAATATAAGTAATTCAGGAAAAAGGGATATATCGATCAGTATGAAGGGATAGCTTTGATATCAATTTCTTTTGACAATTGTTTGATTATCATGAAACTTTCTTTAAGGTTAGGACATCGTTTTTTACGACTATGGTTCTTAGATAAATATTTGAAGTTATTATATACATAGAAATGAAATTGTATTCGTAGTTAGAAATTTATGAATTGAATTTATATTAAAATTTGTATGTGTATGTCACGACCTTCCTTAACCCCCTCTTACTCCCGTTCTTCTGAGTATTGAAACTTCCTTTTTTTATGAAACATTGGTCTACGAGAATCGATGTCTTTGTATTCCGTTCTCAGATCGGAAGTGGTACTGTGTAAAACGTGACTGTGTCTAACTTTGTTCTCCTTTTTCTTCCTCTTCTTATATTTGACCGCATTGAAGAGAAAGAGAAAGAGAAAGAGAAAGAGTGAGGTGAAAAGGGTTGGTTGAGAGGAGGAGGATTGTGGGGAGGTTTAGGTTTGGCCCTCAAGCATTGTAGAGTCAGGATCTCTCAAGGTATCATTATTCGAACCCCATTCCAACTTTCAGTTGGAGTTCAGGAAAGCCATACGCCAAGAATGTTAAGTGTCGCAATAGTTCATTGTTCAGCTTTGCACGAATGAGATGCTCGACCATCTGCAGGTTAACCAGTAACCTCGCCGCAATTCTTTTCTACCTTAACCCTTTTATTTTTATTTTTTCCTTTTAAATTTTTCCTTTCTTTTGTTTCGTTTTGTTTTGCCAGATGTTTGATTCACATCGTACAAAAAAAAAATATAAGAATAATAGAAAAACAATGAGTTTATTCTAATTTTGTTGAAGTCAATGGGATCATACTTTTTGTGATGTTTTAATTTAAAATAGGCTTGTTTTTAGGGGGTGAAAGGGAGGGGTTCAATTCGTTTGATTAATGGGAAAAATTAAGAGAAAGTGTTGGTGAAATGTTTTGTTCAAAAGTTTTATTGAAGTTCGTGAAAGTGAATTTCAAACGAAGTGTTATATTTTTACAATTTGTTAGATTTATCTCTTTTTTTTTAAATTATTTTATATTTTGTATAAATTTATTTTGTAATTATTTATATTTTTATTTTATTATTTATAATAATTTTTATTCAGGTTTAACTTTGAATAATTTAGAATTGAATAATACACTTTAAATAGGATGTAGAATTTTTCTAACCTCTAAAATTCATTTATATTTGTATCAAATTATATTATATGTATTTGTTTTATACAATTATATTTGTTTTATATATTATATTGTATATAATTGTATATATATTTATACAAATTTAAATGAATTGTAAAGATTAGAAAACATTTACAAACATAAATGAATTTTATATTACAAGTTAAAATATACAAAATATTTCTTTTTAAATTTAACAATCCATGAAATTGAATTTTATTGTTTTTATTGGGGGGGGGGGGGTGCGGGGGGTGGTAGAATAAATAATTTAAAGAATATACAATTTGATACTCTTATGGAATTCGATTCCAAGGTTGTCGAATGAGATATACTCAGAATAGCAATTTATCGTCCCACTCGTTGACACCATTGTCATCACCATGTTAAAAAACCAACAATGACACATAAGCCAATTTGGCAATTCTGACTATTAAAACACTGTCAGTGTGTTTTACGTAAATTTTTATGTATTTACTTATTGTATACATTTATACATAAATTGATGTTGTTCAAATGCATTAGCACGTGTTCGCAATGTGAAAACATCGTAATTTCATCATGAACAGAAAGAAAGATAGAAGTTCGATTGAATGAGGAAAAAAAAAAAGTATCTTTTCTAAATATAATCATAGTGTTTAGTTCGAAGAAAACTTACGTACTTATCTTGCATAAGAATTCAAAAATTTCCATACGTTTCTTTTTCTTTTTGGATGAACTTTACGAAATGTAAAATTCAATTTCATGGTCCATTTTTTTTTTGTTCACACCTCCCCCTTGATATTATATATAATATTAATAAATATAATTTGTTTTTAAGATCATCTTGAACCGGTTATTTAATTCTCCGTAAAAATAGCTTTTAGCCAAGACCTTTTCTTATATTGCATTCGCAAGTAACACGTGCAAAATTCAATACTTTCACCGTTTCTTTTTAACACACACACACACACACAGGCTCACATAGAAATACATAGATACCACGACCAATCCCAAAGGACGACATTCATGCTTAAAGTATTCGAATGATTCTTACCAATCGACCTAGAGTTTATTCCCTACGTTGTTTTATCCAATCGAATTCATTGCAAGTGAACAACAACTACCACTCTTGCTTGTTGAGTTTTAATTCGATCAATGGTATTCTCAAGACAACCATAATTTAGTTAGAACATTGTTAACTTATCGTATCGATTAAAAACTTATGTTAGATAAGATAATAATTAATTTTTTGGTATGTTTTTATTTGAAAAATTCATTTTCATTGATTAACTTAACTCATCATTGATTAACTTAACTTATCACTGATTGAAGTCGAATAAATGTAAAGTAATTGAACGTATCTAACATAAGATGATACATTTGAAACTCAACTTCAATTATCATCATCATCATCATCATCATCATCATCATCATCGTGATGATCATCGTTTCAATTCAATATATGAATTATTAATGAGTCTATAGTTTTCAAGGATGATATAGAAATTGGAAACCTTATGAATCAGATTATTAAGTATTATAATTTTGCTAATGTTTAAGCAAATCTTCTTTTAATGGATTATTATCCTTAGAAACGTACTTTGAAAGGTGACACATGGAGGAATCGTTTCGCGTTACGTAATAAAACGATTACGCGGATGTTAAGCAACAAATTCCGGTTCACAGTTGCTACTTCTCAAATCAAGGATGTAATTTCGTTTTAAACATATGAATGTATCTATGTATGTGTGAATATATGTATCGGCTGTTTCAATCGGTTGGAATTATCATCGAACGACCTTGGCCAAGAAATGAAACTTGCTGAATGTTATGAACACCAAGGTCGTTGTATTAGTGCAATCTTTCGATCTATCTCGAGATAAATCTCGTATATTTAATTAACACACATTTGTTCCTTGTCTTACAATTAGAGATAAACATTAGATGTCATCGATCGATTGCATATCGTTTTTTTGATTTTTATGTGTGTGTGTGTGTGTGTGTTTGTGTGTGGGTGTGGTTTTCATTTTGTTTAATTAAATGAACTTTTTTTATATTTTTTTGTATTGGTTAAAATGAGATAACAATTAATGAATGTTTGGAATTTCAATGAAGTGTATCCGATCATGAATGACGCAAATATCGGAGTACTATTTTAATGTATTATTATTATTATTATATATTTTTCTTATTTATCAGTATAACGTAAGTATAGAAGTGTAGAAAGTTATTATCGTGGAAGAAATAAGCTCGTTATCGTTGTAAAAGTTGGACTATTCATGAGGCGTTTGAATTAATGAAAGATCGTACTCTTAATGAGTTCATTCTTCTTTCTTATTTTTTTTTTTTTTTTTTTTTTTAGTATTTTTTTTTAAACATTTTTATAAATCATGTTACGTCACGATTCGTATGGAATCATTTTCTCGTAATGATTTTGAATCAAAACTTTTTTAATCTTTACGAATATGATTTGATTGAAATAATTTATTTAATTTCTTGTTTATTCTAGTTAAATAATTACAAATAATTATAATTAATTTTATTTTTGTCGTTAAAAATAGAAGACATGATTGATAATTTGTCATCAATTTCTTTCATTCTTTTTATTTTTATTTCGATAAGATAAATAATTATTATTTTAGTTTTGTAAAAAAAAAAAAGAAGAAATTATTTTCGTGTAATAAAATTGTTTTTAATTTAAAAAATTAAATACAAATTGTAAGATTAGATAGTTTCTTAAAAGATTTTTTTTTTTTTTTTTTTAAATATTATTAAATTCATTTAAACAAAATATATATGTATATATGCATGTATGTGCGTATGTATATTTAGATATATATTTTTTTTTTTAACAACTCTCGGTTTGATTTGAAAACGATGAATTTACCGAGGGTCTCGTAGTTTCGTGGAAAAACGGGTAAACGGCATAGATAAGGGAAAATTAAAAGTCTAGATAACGTCGAGACACACTCGAGGATGCAGATAAACCCACGATGAAGAAGAAGAAGAAGAAGAAGAAGACGAAGGGGAGTAATTTAACGATTTTATTTATTCCGAGTGGCGCGTTTGTTTCAAACTAACTAAACGAACAAACGGGATTATTTATCAGGACGGAAACCAAAGCCCAAGTTTAATTCTTGGTACTTAAATTGTACGGAAATATTAATAATAGTAGAAACCATCTTAAGATTTTAAATCTTGAGATTTTTGATTACGTTTTATATCATCATTTAATGATCAATGATAATTTACAATGATTTATTATATTTCATATTATTTTTTAATGTAATTATTATAATTATTATAATATTTTTATAATTAGGTATGTAAGATTTAGATTGTTTTATTTTTTATATTTATATTATACGTTTATATTATATTATATATTTATTATAAATATATTATTTAATTTTATATTATATTTTATTATATGCATATATTTATTTAATTTAATTTAATTGTATTTTATTTGATTTGATTTTAATTAATTTAATTTTATTTTATTTTATATTTTTTTTTCATTTTGTTTAATTTTATTTCAGTTAATTTAATTTTTAATTTAATTTTATTTTAGTTAATTTAATTTTTATTTTTAATATTTTATGTTTTCTTTACTTGATTTAATTTAATTTAATTTAATTTAATTTAATTTAATTTGATTGTACATTTATTTTTAGTGTAATTTTTGTATCATTTTAAAACGAAACAATTTTTGTAGAAGGGTTCCTGTAATTTATTAATCTTATTACAACAAAACTACCATGTTATGTAATAGGTGGGAGGATTACTACTATAATTCCAAATTATTTCTCTCGAATTAATTTCTTCTTTATTTTTTCATCTTCTTTTTTCTTCTTCTTCTTCTTTCTTCGAACCGATTATTTATATTTGTTCTTTTAGATTTTACGAATGTTTAAGTTATTTTTTTGCAGCTGCTTATTCTTCTTCTTCTTACTTTTTTATACTCGTTAAAAAAATGTTTACTCAAAGAAGCATCGTTTTTTTTTCTTCTTCTTCTTCTTCTTCTTCTTTTTATACTCTCAATTCGTTTTTAAGAATCACAAGCTTGGAAGAGTTGATTTTTTTCTCTTTTTTTTTATTTTTTTGCTTTCTCTACGTTTTTGTTCGACCGAGTATTAGAACGAAAAAGAGCCTTAAACTAACTTGTAATAAACCTATAATTATACTTGAAATAACGTGTGAAAATAAATTTAACAAAAAAAAAACTAAAAAAACTAAAAAAATAAAAAATGAGAACCAAAAATCGTTTAGTGTTCTTTAAATAGATTTAAATGAAATTAATAATTATTTTAACACTTATTATATTTATTATATTATTAATTTTATATAAATTAAATAATAAATAATATTATAATATTATTTAAACAGATTTAACCCTTAAATAATAATTATATTATTATTTATAAATTATTATATATTTATTATAAATATATAAAATTATATTATTATTATTATATATATATTATAACTTTATTAATTAACATTTATAATTATTAAATATAAAAATATAAAATTCGTGTAATTTAAATTTAAAATATTATTATATAATTAAAATTAATTAAAAATACTTGAAATATTTATAATAAACTGATGAATAATAAGAAACGATTATTAATGAATATTATAATCAAATATGATGATTAATATATTGGATTAAACAATAGCGTTATAATTGTCCTTCAATATGATGAGGGAAGTATCCTTGGTTCTGGGCAAGGACCTCAGGATGAACCATATCCTGATTACAAGCCATTGTTATCCATATACTATTTAAAAAATAAAAAAAAACCTTTCACGTTGAAAAGAAAACCTTGACGGGGGACTTTCGTTCGTGTCTAGCAATCATGCGGGTTTAGTGATATCCAACCAACGCCATAGATAATTAACACATTAGAGACGATTTATCATTCCCATATCTTTCTTCCCCTAATTTTAACTTCCTGATAGTTCGAGACATTAAAATAGAAATAATACATTTGAAAAAAAAGAAAAGAAGCAGATAAAGATTTCATATTTCTTACAAAGTTCTTCACAAATCATGTTTCCCCATTGTTTTATAGGTTTATGTAGAATTTTTCTCATAGGGTGGTTTTAAATGGAATTTTAATTAGGTTATTGTCTAGCAGTCTGTGTGTATATATTTTTTATAGTTTATTTTAAAAATCCCATAAAATCTCTGACAAATGAAACAAAATTTTATAAAAAAATAAAATTTAATATGATACATTTAATATAATATTATAATTTTAATTAATAATTTTTAAAAAATACTTAAATTTTAAATTATATAAAAAAATACAACAAACTAATTGATAATTAAAATTAAATAAAAATAAATAAAACAATTAACGAAGAATGAAAAAATGGATGTTGATAGTTTAGTTAGATTTTAAATTTGATCTGAAAGTAAAGAATTTTTTTTGTTAATACAAAAGAGAGAAAGAGAGAGAGAAAGAAATAAAAAAAAAAAAATAAAAAAAAGAGTAGATGTTTGTACGATTGAGAGTCGACAGTGGCAGACTATGGCAAAACTCTCGGGAGTGTAAGAAAAGCGGAAACACGGGCTACCGCGCCGGATGTCGTTGTGCGAGGGCGAGTAACAAAGTATAATGTATATATATATATATATTTGTGTGTGTGTTTGTGTGTGTGTGTGTGTTGTGTGTGATATACATGTATATATTATATATATGTCGTTATTATTGTTGTGTTGGGACTTATATTCTGGTTACAAGGGAACAACAGCGGAACGAAACTTGCTGCAGTACGCTTTTCTACCTGTCCAATGGTATTATTTAGTGTGAGTTAACTTTTACCATCAGATTATATTACCATTCGTGTTGTCCACTTGTTTCAGATGGTCTCAATTTTTTTTTTTTTTGCATATGTGTGGTTGAAAATGAACATGAAACCAAACCCTTTCTCGAAATCAAAATAATAATCGTTTTAATTATTTGCATAGGAATATAATTATTATTTATTTTTTGGGAACAGTTGCAGGTGTAACAATTATTCATATTGCAAAATTGAAAACAATATATTATGAGAATAATTATTTTCAACCCTTAAAGTGCTATGGACGTATATATGTGTTTGGTAAAAATTACCAGAGTATGTGTAATGTTTATATTAATTAATTAAATTAATATTCACAGAAACAAAAATTTTAATTGTTAAATATAATTTTTTATTAATAAATTATTCCGTTCGTACAAAAACATTTTAGTTAAAAGTAATCAGTACTCAAAAGGTTAATTAAAATTTTGTTTTAATGTTATTAAATATATAAAACCATTTAATAAGAACAAAAATGAAATTATTATATTCAAATTATATATATATATATATATATATATATATATATATATATATATATATATAAATGAATTTTTATATTATTGTTTAAAAAATAATATTACTTAATAATCATCACTAATAGTTTTGAAGTTTAACGGTGATTTATATGAAAGATTGATTAAAAAACAACAAATATCGGTCAGACTATTTGCATTTTGCATGATAGAGATATATCGGTTCAGTAATTAATGTAATCATAGTTGAAGAACATGATCGATGTTCTTCAACAAAAATTTACAGCATTTGGATTAAACTTCAATTCGTTTATTTTATCTTCTTATCCTATACTCGTTTCAAAAACCAGAACTAATCGTGGAAGATCTTGCTAGTAGCATGATCGGATATATATTCCATCTTTCTCTTTCTCTTTCTTTATGCACATGACGTTGCAATTATTATTATTATTGAGAATTTTATGATGCAACTAATACGATCGAGCGGTATGACGTTGCACGTTGGTTTTTGGAAAAACAAAAAATAAAATAAAATTGAATGGATAAAAATTTGACGATAAAACAGAATCACAGTTAGTTTCGTATCTCTTTGTAACAGTTTGTTTCTATGTATGTGTGTAGTATGCATGCGTGTGCTTTTTCTACTTCTTCTTTTTCATTGGTGGTTTTGTTTTATAAAAAAAAATATAATAGAAATAAATGAAAAATTGAATTAAAGGGTTGTCATCGGTTAAAAATGTTTTCACTTGCATTGCAATTTTACTGTTGAACATTTAGAATTGATTTTTGATTTCTATTTGAAATTTTTTACTTGTTCTTCAGTTGAAGTTGGTATTTTTGTTGATTGAAATAATAGTTATAATAAAAATAAAAGAAAAATTGTATTAAAGGATGAATTAGTTGAAAAAGATACCATCGGTTGAAAAAGTTTTCACTTGCAACTTTAACGTTGAACAATTCCAATTGATTTTTGATTTCTATTTGAAATTTTCTACTTCTGCTTCGATTAAAATTGGTATTTTTGTTTAATGAAAGGATAATTATAATAAAAATAAAAGTCAAATTGAACAAAAGGGTGAATCGGTTGAAAAAGTTTTCACTTGCAACTTTAACGTTGAACAATTCTAATTGATTTTCGATTTCTATTTGAAATTTTTGACTTGTTCTTCGATTGAAATCAATGTTCTTGTTTTATGAATCCTTACAAATCTTTACAGAAAGTAAAAAATTTTTTCACTTGCACTCAACCTTGCAGTTGAACATTTGAAATTGATTTTTGATTTCAATTTAGACTCCTCTTTGTTTTTTCTTTCTTTAGAATCAATATGGAAAGAGAAATGAAATACTGGAACGTTTAAAAAGTTTGATCACAATAATATTGGCCAAGGATAGTAAGAAAAGGGATAGAATAAGAGCGATTAAGTGGATCCGCAAGGGTAAACGCAGCTCGTATAGTTTTTCAACTTCTCATTGTGAGTTGGCCGCAATGTGCGACGCTCGGTATGCGGGGTTCTCACAGAGAATTCTTCGTGAGAGAGAGAAAGAGAAAAAGAGAGAAAGAGAGATAGATAGATAGATAGGCAAAAAAGATGGAAGGTTTACTACGAGCTTTGAGACCAACTCTTCTTGGTTGAAAACGAGGGAACTCTTGCCTTTAACACTTACCAACACAAAGATATTATTTTTCTTTTTTTTTGTTTTTTCTTCTTTTTTTTTACACCTCTAAAATGTTTTTCTTAAACAGTCCCAATGTGTGAGATCGAAAATGATTTCGTGCATTTTATTCGTAAGTTCGTTTAAAATGGTTCGGTAAATGATATCAAAAGAATATTTGTTTTTATTCATTTTATACATTTATATATTATTAATTATTATAAATTAATTTATTGGGATGATGAGAAATGTATTTGTTAATAAAATTTAATATTATGATAGTAGGGGTTGCTTAAAATTGTAATTTATCACAAATTCTACAACTTTAAAGTAATTTTGTCAATTGTTTTTTGCACTCTTTGAAAATATTATTATTTTCTTTATATAAATAATATATTAATTTAAAAACTAATTTTATTAATATTAATATTAATATAATGTTTAACAAAAAATACAAATAAATGTGAGTACAAAATGTAAAATAGAAAAGGGGAATGGGGATTGAGTTTAGAATTTTATTAAAATAAACGTAGAGGGGAGGGGGGGAGCGGAGACAAACTTGACGAATAAATGTTCAATAAATTTTGAATAAATAATTGAACAAAAAATATAAACATGTACAATAACAATAAGAGATAAGAACAAAATATTAGTAAATTAAAATATAAAAAATGTTAGGTAGTGTATATAACGGAATAAAACGGTGCGTTTTCTACGACCTTTGTGCAGTCGCGTGTGAAACGGGTCATAGTGTGTAACATCGGATCATCCGAACAGAGTTGAAATTCTTTGTATTTACGCGTGAGTATTAAAAGATGAGAGAGAAAGAAGAAGAAGAAGAAAAAAAATGGTTGGTAGGTTGGTTACTCGCGCAGAATAACACAATAATGATTTCAGGATAAAAAGGATGAGAAAGGGAAGGCAGTGGTGGTGGTGGTGGTGGAGCGAGGGGGAGAGGAAAAGGTGGTTGTAAAGAAGGTTGAATCATAATTCAACAATTATAATAATTATTAAGACAAGATTATTACAATGTTGTTTTTAAATCGAATATTACAACAACAAAAAGAATGAAAATATTAAAAAACAAAAGTCAAACGGATATCCCCCCTTTTTTTAGTTGTAATTTTTTTCATTTTTATATTTTCTTTTCTTTTTTTTTGGTTAAATCATTGAAATGATTTATTATATTTCATGTTTTACAGTATATTAGATAAGTGACTTCATGAAAAATCTCATTTCCGTAAGCATTGATATAAGAAATGGGAGAATGAGTGTTGTTTAATTCATATGTGTATTTGTGTATGTACGTGTATGTATGTCTATGTTAAGAAGCAGATGTAAAAGAAAAATAAATATCAGCGGGGTCCTTCTTAAACATCTTGTGTTAGGGATAAAAGCCCTCAAGAGACTCATGTTTCTCTCTCTCTCTCTCCTTCTCTCTTTACTCGCAAAAAGGAATGCGAAACCGCACACGTTTTCTACTTGCAACGAATAAGAGAATAGAAAAAAAAAAAAAAAGGGAAAGGGATTTTAAAAATTATCGTGAGAAATTGTAAATTTTCATTAAATATGATTGCAAAATCAAATTAATAAAAATTGTTGATAAAAGATGATGATAGCATAATAAATAATAAAATTAAATATAAATTGGTTGGTTGGTTGGTAACTGGATAGAATAATAAATATAATTAAATAAAAATAATTAATATAAAAAAAAAAATTCATTAATAAAAGATCATCGTTGTTGTATCGTTATATACAGACACATTTACGTATGTGTGTATACAACACAGAAAAAAGTAATTTGGATTAAAAAGGTTAATCGTCGGTACATATTAATATCATCATAATCATCATCATCATCGTTGTCCAAGGACACACGTGGTGGTGGTCCAGCTGGTAATAAAAGTATCACGAGAAATATTAAAAACGTTTGTTATATGCGTCACGTAAATTAAACTCGCGTCATCATTTTCATTGTTAATTTAATTTAAAATAATACTTCACTCTTGTACAATTTCAAAAAAAAATTGAATTTTATTTTCGTTCAAATCAGACATGATTGACATGTGCGTTCGTATGTTGAACAACGTATAAGAATCTTAAACATTCTATTGGGTAGGGTCTGGGAGATGACTTGGGGGTAACTTGGGAGTAATGGTGGTTTGATTTTTGTTTATACAAAAAAAAAGTAAATGTTTACAATGTATTCTCACCTGTTGGGGCGCCGTATCGGCTGGAGAAAAACTTGAGAGTGCTGTTAAGGGTGCCAAAGATGCACAGGATGATGCTCTAGAGGGTGGTGGTGTGTGACCAGGGGTTGGACTTCCGCTTCCGCAACTACTAGCACCACCAGATGATGAAAGGCTAACACTGTCTGCTCGCCCTCTCCATGGCGACACCGACACGTGTTTCAACATTTTATCTGCAATTAAAAACACCATACATATATACACATATATATATGTATATATCATTAATTCTCAATTTTTATTCAAAAATGGATAATTTGAATTAAATTGAAAATTTAATATTAAATATTTAAAATTATTAGGGAACATTTAATAATAATTAAATATTTAAATTATTTGAAGAAAAAATTGGAGATTAGAAATTATTGTCATCGTCAGGTTAAATGAAAACTTTTTGTTTGTTCTGTTTTTTTTTTTTTTTTTTTTTTTTGTAACGTGATATCATTTCTCTACATTTTAATTTTAATGGAATTTTTTTTAAAGAATGATTAATAATATTTTACATAAATAATAATGTAAATAATAATAATAATAAATTGAATTGAAAAAGTTATAGCAAAGTATGGTTGACGATTGTTTAGTTTTGTTGGTTTATTTGGGTCATACGTTTTTGTTAAAACTTAGGTTAGTATAGTGAAAGCACAATTACATACAAACTTAGACAATTTTAATAGTAAAGACCTATGATTTTTGACTTGGTTAAGAATAATCGTTTTATCCCAGATATGTCGGAAACAATCAAGAGTCACAGGATGTTAGAAGTTGAAATTAGAGAAAGAAATAGAGAATGACAGTATCAACTTTGTATTTTTATCAAGGAATGAACTATCAAACTGAATAATGACAAGTGACATTGAATCATTGTCAGTATGTCATTTATAACATTATTTTTATAGATTTTAATTTACGAATGACAATTGACAAATGAAATAATTAAAAATAATATGCAATTTTGTTTAAATTGGATAAATTTAATTTTGTCACGTTTGTTGCTGATTATTTATATTAATTAATATATTTTTATTAACAAACAGTAATGAAAGATGAATTACAAATGATAAATTGTTTAAAAATAATTTGTAATTTATTTAAATAATTGAAACAATTCAATCTGTCAATTTTTGACATTAATTTTATATTTTTATGAATAGAAAGTAAAGAATGATTCAATGATGAATAAACATAAGTCGTTTAAAAATAATTTAACTTTACTTAGAAACATAATTAATTTACCTCAAGCAATTTGATTAATTACATTGATAAATTATTTTAAAATGTCAATTTAATTTTTTTGATAAACGAAGAACAATTAACGAATGATGAATCACGAACTACAGGAATGATTTTGAAATGTAACATTTATAAGTTAATTAAGTTACTCAAAGAATTTGATTGGTCGCATTAACAGACACTCAAAGTTGAGAATACTGGAAGAAGAAATGTAGTTAGTTGTTGTTGGGAGATACGGTAATTACCAAAAGGAATGTCCTGATTGCTGGTGAAAAGAAAAAGGTGTTCGAAAGGGGTGGGAAGGGGGAGGTTGTTAGAATGACTGTAAAGGTGTCTTGTATATATATATATATATATGTATGATATATAATTTGAAGTCTAAGTGAAATCAGAGTGTGTGGTGTTGTCCGGTACGTTGTCCGGATGTATATATGCGTGCCAAGAAAATTAAAAGAAAAGAGATGGATGAAAACGATTAAAACAAAATGTCCAATCAGAAAACATCATATTTTTTATTAAATATTTCTTTTCTTTTCTTTTCAGTAATTTAATTCGAAAAAAAAAAGAAAATACACTCGAATTATATGTTTGAAAAAATGTTGAGAAAGAATTTTGATCAGTAATTTTTGGTTTTGTTTTATCTTCACAACGAGAGAGTGTAAGATAAAAAAAGAATCTAATTTTGATAAGTTTTATCTTAAAAGTGTGAAACAAACACAATCATTCTATGATATAGTTAAAATTATATAAATAATTTATTAAAATAATAATACTCACTTAGAGAATATTTGGATTGATCGTGTGTGTTGTAAAAACGTAAGAACAAATAATAAATGAACTAATGAAAACTAATCAAATTCTTCTGTCTCTCTTAGAAAATAAGATAATCGAAAATAATCATCGAGAGAGTGATATTTTACACCATCCAATGAGAATGAATTTAATTAAACAAATATATCGATAGATAATATGAACACCAAACACTGACGACGATAATCATATCACGTTGCTGCGTATGTTTATGTGTATATGTGTATATGTGTGTCACTAAAATTCACGAATATTTTTTAAATCTATCCAAAAATTGTATTCTCTCTTTTTCTTTCTCTCTCTCTCTCTCTCTCTCTCTCTCTCTCTCTCTCTCTCTCTTTTTTTTAAACTTTTTATTGTAACTCGTCGAAACAATTTTCTTTTTTGTTTCTTTGACACGAGATATTAAAACATTTTTTTTTATTAAATAAAAATAAAATAATCAAAGAGAGAAAGAGAGATGTTAAATACGAAAGAACGCGGAACGCATTCGAAGTGCACGCCACGAGCGCTGCGCCACGACTAAACTATCTGCAAGAACGAGTAAAGTAGTAGCGTGCTCTGCGTCCTATAGTAACACCAACAAGGTTGTAGTAGTAGTAGTAATGTAGTAAGAGTAGGAGTATTAGTATTAGTAATAGTAAGAGTAGTAAAAGGTAGTAGTAGTAAAAGGTAGTAGTAGTAGGGATAGAAACATTAGTAATAGTAATAATAATAGTAGTAGTAGTGTAGTAAGAATAGTAAATGTAGTAGTAGTAGTAGTCTAATAAGTGTAGTAAATGTAAGTGTAAGTGTAGTAAGTTTAGTAAATGTAGTAGTAAATATAGTAGTAATAGTAGTTTAATATGTGCAGTAAATGTTTTAATAGCAAGTTTAGTAAGTACAGTAGTAGTGCAATAAGTGCAGTACATGTTGTAGTAAGTTTGTAGTAGTAGTAGTAGTAGTAGTAGTAGTAAGAGTAAGAGTAGTAGTAGTAGTAATAATAATAGTAGTAATAGTAGTAGTAGTAGTAGTAGTAGGAGTAGTAGTAGGAGTAGGAGTAGGAGTTGACCAAGCGGGAACTCAAAAGCCAAGCAAAGGAAAGAGAACGACCTTCCTGTACGTTAATATACCAACCTTTAGAGACAACTAGAAAGAAAAAAAGGAAAAGAAAAAGATGCATAGGGGATGCAGTTGAACATATGTGTGGCTATATGCATTTGTCTGTAGCTCTGAATGCATTTGCCCTGTGTCCGTTTGTGCTTAGCTGTGTGTACTTGCATTAGTTAAAATATTGTATATGAATATATTATATTGAGATTGTTGAATAGTATTAGTATTAAATTACTATTATCTTATGAAATTAATTTAAGAAACATATTAATTTGTTATTAATATTATACTAATTTTATAAAATAATATTTGTTTCATTTTTCCTTTTTTTATATTAACATTAAATATATACTTAGCTTTATGTATATTTATTTCTATCAGAAAGGGTCAAATGACCCATTTTCAAAAAGTGATATATTTTACTATGTACAATATGTATAACAAAAAATATAATACCATTTGTGCAATAAGAACTTCTAACTCATAAAAGGACATTACTCAACAAATTAACTTGTAAAAAATTCTTCTAAAAAATTAACAATCTTAGGTATGGTACGTTTAATACATTTAGTACATTAAAATATGAATTACATATTTATATATTTATTTATTTATAAATTTGTATGAATAAAAATACAAATACATATAATAAACGTATGAATACAAGTACAAATGTGAAGTATGGGTGTGACGTTAGTGTAAGTTAAGGTATGGGTGTTTTATGGGTGAAAGTATGGATGAGAATTATGGGTTTATGGATTATGGGTCTGTGTTTGTGAATGTGTGTTATTGTGTAGGTGGTGCGAGGGCGTAGGTTTAGCTGTTTTTCGTTGAAGGGAATATAAACGTCGTATGTCCACGCAAACGTTTCGTTCGTATGCCGGACCCTTTTGCCTTCCTTTACGAGACACTTAAGGCCCAGAACGGCGCCGAAGGGGCTTGTTACAGTAGGGCAAACCTACTCAAGGCTCTCCCACTCTTTTCAGTGCAGGCCCTTTTTTTTCTTTCTTCTTCTTTTTCCTTTCTGATTTCTTCTTATTTTCTACTTTCTCTTCTTCTTCTTCTTCTTTTTCTACTTCATCTTCTGCTTCTTTTTGTACATTTTGTTTCTTTCTTTTTCTTCTTTATCTGATTGGCTGAATAAATTTTTTTTTCTCTGGGATTAATTTTATTCTTACCTGTCCGCATTTTTTTTTTATTTTTGATATTATATTTAATATAATTTGATTATCAGTTTTAATTTAAGGTTAGGAAAGTTCATTTTTGGAATGTTATTTATTTATTTGATTATTGTAGATCGAAGGAAGAAAAATGTTGCTTGTAAAAATTAGTTTGAGAAATAAAAAGGAATGTTTGGATCGAAAGTAAAATGACTAGACATACGAAACGGGAAACAGTGAGTAAGTTAACTTTCCTAACAGGATAAATTAGGCTACGTTGATTACAGCAACTATCGATCGTATATGTACACTTATCTCGTTGAATATATCAAATACTTATATACGTAATGTAATATAAAAAATAAAAAACAAAATAAAGTTATAAAGTCACTTACACATACATACATATATATACAGTGATCGTTAAGAACGTGCACGTCCGGTAATTTTATTTTCTATATTAGTTATTCCATTCACATAATCGAATGAAAAGAAGGCTCGAAAACGAGAGAAGACTTTAAGAAGGAGTCATTATTTTTTTGAACATTTTTTTCATTATTATTATTTATATTATTGTCTTGTCATTTTTTGTTGTTTTGTTTTTACGTTGCATTTGATTTTTCGTTTCTTTTTTATGTCTCGATTTCAAGGACGATGAGATATTTGTAGAATCCTTATAAGACCAAAAAAAAAAAAAAAGAAATATCGTAGAAAAGGTACCGTTAGAAGAAGAAAAAAAAAAAGAATTTAACTTTAAAATTTTGCCAAGAAATATTTATCAAAGAATCATCATCTCACATTCTATAGTGCATTCTTTAAGTTTTCATTTCAATGGGGGAGAAACTTGAAAAAGATCGTAGATAATCATATTATTATTGTTAGGTTGAAATGGGGGTTAAGAAACGGGGCATTAAAACCTTCTGGAGGGTCCTTTCGTGCTAATAATTGGAAGTGATTGTAAGGATTTAGGTTAAAAGGAAGAAAAAAAAATAAAAGAGATGAACCTTTAACAACAATAAAAAGAACAGGTAGAAAAATCTTCAAATATTTGTACTTTTCGCACAAGTCATTTTTCTTTTGATTATTAAATAAATAAAACAATCTGTGATTTGAACAAAATAAGAAAATTTCGATCGATATTTTTACATTTATTTTACAAATTTTTTGGGGGGTTAAAAAAAAAACTATAAAAATAAGAAAAAAATTATTATAAATGTAAAGATTTGTAAAATATTTTCATTAGCATAATAAATTACCCACAAGAAAAAGAAGAAGAAGAAGAAGAGTTGAGAAATCATCTGAATCTTTCTCATGTTTTCAACATAACTTAACAATTTTCACTTTTCACACGGAAACTGATGATCCAATTCGTCGTGAAAGTTTTTTTCTTTTTCTACACGTTAATCAGAATTATCTCAATCAAATTATCTTCCTCTTCCTATATAATTCTATTTAATATTTTCCTGTTGATTTCAATTTTTCAAATATATTTCAAAGTAAAATCGGTTCGTTGAAAATTCTTAAACGTTTTCTTGTTCGTACGAAGTCATCATCGCAATGAGATCTTTTACGAAAGCTTTTTTTTCAAAACAAATCTACTATTACGATGGTTGACGTGATGGTGATGGTTAGAAGAAGGGAAAAGAACTTGGTTGATGGGGGCAGGGAAAGGGTGGGGTTTGGTCTTTGATAAGGAAATACGTTTTGTCACGAACAACGAGTCTCCTGTCATGGAAACTCGTGGTACTCTTGGGTCTGGCTTACATTCGAGATGATCTCGAGGAGAAAATTCAATTAAATGCGCTAGCGAAATGCACGTTGTTGCATCTGCTTGCAATCGGTAAGCATAAAAGGTTTTTAAAAAGGAACGAGTTAGTGAGTGTACGTTGGTTGGTTGGTTATTTTTTTTCAGTAGGATTCACATTTTTACTTTGATCTATGCGAATTTGATGAAATAATTTCCTGTTTTTTTGTTATAAATTATTAATATTGTTAAAACGTATTAAATATTGTTAAAACGTTTAGTTATATATTTGCAATTAAATGAGTGCATACAAATGCGGTTTAATATAATTTTTTAAATTTATTTTAATATAATTTTATAAAAAATATTAAATATAAATAAATTAGATTATTATAAATATGATAGAATTAATTAAAATAATTTTTAAAATTAATATAAACTATAATACATGCAAATATAAATAAAATTTAAGCTTATCGTATTTTTTTTAGATATATAATAGGTTGGCAAGTAAATGATTGCGAATTTTGTCGATAGGTGGCTTTGAAAAATCAGCAATGACTTAGTTGCCAATTCAATATTATATTTTTAAATAAATAAGATTATTATAAATATGATAAAATTAATTTAAATGATTTAAAATAATTTTATAAACTAATATAAATATAAACAAAACGTAAGCTTTGCTAATATTTTTAAAGATATTTTAAATAGATTACATTTGATTATATCTGATCGAGTTAATAATGGGGATTTATAGGATTAAGATTTTGGTATCTTTTAAAGATCGGAAACAGGTACATAGAAAGGTAATTTTCAGTCCGTAACATTCCTGAGTGTTACGGTGATCTTTCGTTTCGTTACTGACGAACAGGTTCGCCTTGCAAGGTGAGATTCGGTACCTCTCTTTCTTTCTTTCTTTCTTCAACATTTTTCTTCTTCTTTTTTTTTATTCCATATACATATATATATCTCTTTCTTTCTTCTATAGGATCCCATCTGTGTTTTTTCTTCTTCTTCTTCTTCTTCTTCTTCTTCTTCTTCGTATTTAATACACAGGGTAGACAAGTACTTGTACTATATTACACATACATTCGTACATCTGTGGTGAAACTTATGTATATATGTCTGTGTGTGTGTGAATATGTGCATTTACGTATGTCCAAGTGCATAGTAGGCGTATATAGAAAGAATTGCACACACCAAAGGAAGAGACTACTCGTCTGTGGGAAAGTAACGCAACACCATGAGACCCATCCAAGCTGGACCGCGGCTGCCAAACTCCCATACCCATACCCATATCCCTCAAACCCATACTCAGTGTCGACGTGCATACCATAAGGAAAAAGAGAAAAAGAGAAAAAGATTCATATAAGTATATATATATATAACACCATGTCCTGTTAGGATAATTTTACTTACCACCATACTTCCGATATAATATTTTTTATGTAAAATTATTTTTTTAATGTTTAATAATTAATTCTGATTTATTTATTTATTTATTGAAGAGAAAACTTCTTTAGAATGGGAGTGATCTGAAAAGTAAATAAACGAAAACGGAGCTATGTAACGAAGCTATGAAACGGCTACTATACTAAATAATGAGAGAAAAAAAGACAAACATATAGGATTGAGCCTGCGAGGGAATGAGACGGAATATAGCTATACAGTTTTTCTAATTCTCGGTCTCCTCTTTATGCTATGCTTCGTAGTTATAGCACCTGGTTGTATATGTGTGTGTTTGAGCGCGACTGCATACTACAAAGCGTAAACACACATATTCTTTCGATACTCGAAATGTTTGTAGGTAGAAGCCATAAAAGTTTAAAAGAATAAGCAGAGATAAGCACGTAGGTATGCGACAAAAGTATAAGGTCCAAACAAACCTCACTACTTTTCGAAATAAAGCTCACTAATTTTAGTAAAGTCACTCTGAATGTACGGTTTTTTCTGAAAAGTAGTGAGGTTTTTTCCGAAAAGTAGTGAGGTTTTTTCCGAAAAGTATTGAGGTTTTTTCAGGATTTCTTTAAATAGCTTCTAATCAATATATATCTCTTTTTATCCTTTTTACTTATTCTTGACAAACATAATCTTAATAGATCACTTTTGTAGTTTTTTTTTTTTTCTATTCAGAATATTTGCAATTTGATGTTGTGAATTGTTGTTTTATGTGTCTTGCGACCGAATATTATCGCCAGTTTCGTGAAAATCTGCAGAAAGAAAATACTTGGAAAATTTCAAAGAGTTCGACGGAAGGCGTTTTTGCATTGCTTGAATGCAGAGAGGTTTTTAGTTACCATACATTTTTTAGTTATCAGAAGCAACTTGTCTCATTTCTTCGAATTGAGAACTTGCCTACTGTGTAATATGTTTTGTATAATATGTTAATAAGACGTAAATTAATTTTTGAAAGATTTAACTATATAATAATGATATTTTTATAAAGTAACAACCCTATAATTATCCTACACCTGATATTCTGCATTCGTCTCATTCTTTCAAAACTTAGTTTTTCGAAAGTTTCACTTCTAACACGTGTGATCTGCCCACATATTTTTTTATTTTGTTTAAGTTTGGTTTATATATATAAATAAAAATAAATATTATTCTAACAGGACATGTTGTTATATATATATATATATATATATATATATATATATATATATATAACACCATACGAAATTATTTTATTTTTTTTTTTATATTTAATAATAAATTCTGATATATTTATTTATTTTTATTTTTATTAAAAATTGTTTCTTTTTTAAGGATTTGTTACTGATTGGATTTTGTACATTTATTTAAATTAATTTAATTTAATTTTAATTTTTTTCTGTACTTTTATAGTTTGTTTTATGGTGAATTTTCAGTATTCGAAATTTGTACTTTTTTTAATGATTGTTTTGATATTTATAATAATGGATCGATGAATAGTATCATCTTCCGGTTTGTGTTTGTGGTGTGTTCCTGTTTCCGTAGTTCCATTGAATAAGATTGAAACTTCCCATGGTCATCTAAAAGTTCTCATGGGTGTTGCTTTCACTCTTTCCCCTGTATGTTAGAAGTCATTATTAACGAGTGAAATTGTTAATTAAAAAACAAAAATGGAAGAAAAAAACAAGATCTTTACTCACCTTTAAGAAAGTATGAATGAATTTAATTATTTCTTTCTTTTAATTATTTTTTTTTTTTCATATCGTGTGAATAGAAAACATAAAAAATATAAATATTTAAAAAGAAAGAAAAAAATGGTGTGAAATCGCAGATGAAAAAATAAACTTACATTTAATCAGTGTTCGAATTAAAAAAAAAAAAAATCATTCACAGGTATATTTAAAAAAAAAAAAAAAAGAAAACAAACAAAACAGGAACATAAAGGGGGTTGCATGTCACACACGTAGTAGTAGTACTGTTGTATATTTTTTTTTATTTTTTTTTATTTGGTTTTTTTTTCTTCTTTTCTTTTCTTTTTCTCGATGAAGGAACACAGGGCCATATTTTTGTCCTTACAAAAATTTCTTCTTACTTCCTACAATCTGTTTTGTGAAAAAGACACGCAGATGTTTGATTATAATATACACCTTAGTATTTATTTTCTTTTAAAAGTAGTACACACAAATACAAATCTAAATACACACAAAGACACATATACACACATATCTTTCATTTACTTTCTTTCATTCATTTTATTTTTTTTTTCTTTCATATAATTATTATTATTATTATTATTATTATTATTATTATTATTATTATTATTATTATTATTATTATCGTTGATCATAAATATTTTTAATTCGCTACTGCGTTATGGTAAAAAACATTTTTTAATAGAAAAAATATTGAGGAAAATGAAATTAGAAATATATGGTGTCTGATTTATTTTTATATTTATTTTAAAATTTATTTTATATTTATTGTAGGTTTATTTTTATATTTATTTTTAAATTTATATTTATTTTTATATTTATTTTTATATTTATTTTAATATTTATATTTATTATGAATTTAATTATTATTAATAATAATAGAAGAATAGCAATTTATTTTATATTTATTGTAGATTTATTTTTATATTTATTTTAAATTTTAACATAAAATTTTTATTTCATATTTATTTTAGATTTATTTTTATATTTATTTAAAATTTTAACATAAAATTTTTATTTTAACATTTATTTTTTAGATTTATTTTTATATTTATATTTATATTTATTATAAATTTAATTTATTAATAATAATGTGAAGAAAAAAGCATTAGTTAATAAAAAAGTAATAATTTGATTAAAAAAAAGGTGTGGGGGTGAGGTCGGGTTTGAATCTTGTCGTGACTTATTAGAGGGGTTGCAAGAAAAAAATAATAAAAAGGGAATACACACCGCACCCTTTGGTAAGCCTCGCCCTTATTTGGGTGTGGCCCTGAATCCTGATAGTCGTTGCAATTTCCATCCACCCTTCGTAACTAATCATGCAAATATAGGTCGTTCACTTCCTACTTTTTTCACGCGATAAGATACTTTGATAATAGCAATAAAAAAAAATAAAAAAAATAGAAAAGAAGGAAAATGATTCTACGAAAGATTAAAAATAAAAAGACCATACCTGGTAATTGACCCTTTAAAAAAATTACAAAGTTCATTCGAATATTAATTGAAGAAAAAATATAAGAAAATATTAAACTTAACAAAATTAATTAAAATTAAACTAAATAAATATTAAAAATAGTTGAATAATTTGTAACAAAATTCTTGGTAATTAAATTAATTGAAAATCTGTGTTAAATTATTTAATTAAATTTATTCAATTAATTTTC
Source organism: Polistes dominula (assembly GCF_049000335.1). Lineage (NCBI taxonomy): Eukaryota > Metazoa > Arthropoda > Insecta > Hymenoptera > Vespidae > Polistes > Polistes dominula. Next base: position 2,283,452 of record NW_028300880.1, on the reverse strand, counting down.
TTTGTAATTGTTTCTTATTATTTATAATTGTACTTTCTCATTAATGTAATGTAATTGTTTTTTTAAAAAAGTAAAAAATGTATTTTAAGATTTTTTACTTCCTGGATTTAAACGAAAAAAAAATTAAAATAAAAAAAAAACACTTGAAATTAATAATAAAACGAATTAATACGAACTTAAATGAATCTAGGTTCCGTTTCGTGTTCTTTAACTTCCTGTTGAATTTATTTCCTGATAATTATCTAATAACTATACAATTTAAATGATAATTTCTTGATTAATTTTGTTTAATATTGAATAATCTTTTTTTTCTTATTTTAAAAAGTAAAAGTATTTTTTTTAATTTTATTTCCTGAATAAATAAAAAACAATAACAACAATTGGATAAATAATGAAATGTTAATGAAGATTTGTTGCATTTAGGGCACCATTTCGTGTTCAACTTCCGTTTGAATTTACTTTCAATAGAACGTTTAATTTGACTTCCGGCGAAAGTAAAGCGTAAAAAAAAAGAAACAAAAATAATAAAAATAAAAAGCACAATAACACAAAATAAAACAAAACGAGATAAAGATAAATAATACGATGATTTAAAATTTTGTTTCAATGAACAACAAACTTTCTGAACAACAAACTATCTTAAACAAACCAACACACTATATAATAATTTATTTAACAATTTATTTATTTAAATATATTCATTCATAAAGTTGCATACACGAACACACACTTGTGTGCGTAGGTGAATGGGTCTGGTTGAGATTAAAGAATAAAATACATTTTTTTTCCTAATGTTATTTTGTGGGAATGGAGGAGGGGAGGATAAGAAAAAATGAACTTCCTTTAGAAATGTCAGATAAATGAAATTTTACGTATCAAACCTGATTTTATTAAACATTACTTCGAACGAACTTTATATTCGATGATATATAAAACAGGAAAAGTTTTCGATAAGATTGAATCGAGTTTTAGAGAGAGAGTAACTTCCGTTTCGATATGATCATTAATGCGTTTCCGTCGTTAGAAAAAAAAAATAAAATAAAACAAAAAAAAAACAAAAAAAGGAACAAAAGAAAATTAGAGAGAAATCCAAGGAAACTTGAGAATTGCAAAAGGAAGATTAAATCAAATGAAAATTTATAATTCATAAGTGATTTACGTAATACCGCTATATCCTCTAGATCCTGATGATGATGATGATGATAATGATGATGATGATGATTCGTTGTCGATACCGTTAAATCTTGAAAGTGACAACTGATACTAAATTTTACCTTATTTTCTCACTGACATAATTATACACCATATGTAATTATTCCTAATATTATTTTATTAAGTAAGATCTAACTTTATTTTAAATAATATATAATTAATATAATTAATATATATATATATATATATAATTATATTAATATATATTAAATAATATAATAATATAATTATTTTAATATAAATTTACTAATCACACACTAAACATTCTAATAAAGTTTCTGTACTTAACCTAAAATTCTTAAAACCTATCTGAAAAACTAAATACAAATTTTTAAATAGAACAAACTTAATTACCAATTACTACTTTCCATTATTCTCAATATTTAAATATCACAATTTATATTCTTACAATATGAACACTAAAAGAAATTAACTTGTTATAATAATTTAATATTTTACTGTAAAACACATTAATAAAAAAAAAAAAAACAATACAATAAAAGTTAGTTAACTATGTTGTAAGATTTTATTTCTTTTTTTTTTTTAATAGGATGATTACGAAACGAAACAAAAAACATTTGATTCGTTATGGTGTCCGGTTATTGGAACACCATTACCCACCAATACACAGATGATCTGGAAATTCGAACTTATTTTTAAAAGGGGACGGATCCGTAGGTGTCTCAATCCTTTTCATACCATCGAACTGGTAGTGCATGACCGTCTCGTGTGACCTCGGTGAACCGAAACTGGTATCATCGATTCACAAACATATTCTCTACTTGATATCTTAACCATGTATTTAAGTATAATAATATTAAACATTTATTAAACCTACAGAACACATTTCCAACAACAAATCTTATTCAAACTTATCATCCTAATGACATATGACACCACTGTTATCCTAAATACTTAATTAACATTTATCTTTTAACAATTAGAATGTTTATTTCAAGTAAAAACCATATTGTTGTTAACCCATTAAGTATGAAACTAGCCTTACAATTGCAATCACTGGAAATGAAATGATTTTATTGGTACTGTGAACTATTTTGATAAAAATAAACGAAGGAAAAGAATTTAGAGTCAAGGTAGTGGTGGTAGATAAGAAAAAGAAGTTGATAAGCGCATATATATGTCTTTAGTCTATACAGATGATTTTAGTTGGGCTCATATTGCACCCATTGCATTCAAAGAGTTTGAAACATAATTTTATGATGTTTTGTTTCAATTGTATCCTTTCAAATTGATATTTGTTTATAATAATTTTATTATTGGATACATATATATATATATATATATAAAATATGTTATATGTGATTTAATAATTGTATAAAAGGAATAATATATATAATAGTTTAGATTTAGTTGATAATACTTTCAGTTGTTGTTTAATATTACATGTCATTTATTTATTACGTCAATTTCTGGTAGAGAAACTTATGATACGTATTGCGTACAAACGAAATAAGCGTTTGCTTGGTACTACCGAGCACAATTCTGACGTTAGAGATAACGTGGGAAGCGTCCTTCGTGTATAACGGCCTTCCTGAATTGCGTGAGAGAAGAGAATTAAGTTCTCGTTATAATATGCGAACTCGTTCTTATAACTATATACTTTTATATTATTATTATTATTATTATTATTTATATGTGTTCACAATGAAACTTAATGAACAATCAATTATTATCGACTTTCATCTAATTTACTTTTTTTTTTTAATTCATAGTTCTCAATCACTGTTAATTAATTTATTTTAATATGTCGTATATGAATTATAAGGAAGAAAATAAGAAATATGTTATGTTTGATTTTTAATAACAATTTTAGGTTTACAATTTGGTATGAGGTTTGTTTGTGGAATTGTTCAAATTTATATTATATTTTTTCTATCAAATGTTGTTTAATTCAATTGTATGAATTTAATTGTGTGTGTGGTATATTTATACCATATCAATAGTATAATTAGTCTTATGAGACAACCATTCCATGTATCATTGACCAGTTCAAATCAAAACCATATATCAAATATATGGATGGTGAAGAAAATTCTTTTATATAGAAACATAATACACCTTTATGGGTTTTTACAAATTACAGGACATGTTCTAATAATGATAGGTAGTTAATGTGTTAGCGTTAACAAATTAATTAATTTATTAATATTAATATATTTATATCATCAATGATACAATCTGTTCATGTACCAATGTAACATTCCATATACCATTGATCAGCTTATAATCAGTTTTAATTTGTCAAAACCATATATCAAACATATGGATAGCAAATAAACCTTTATAGGTTTTTACAAATTACAGGGCACCAGTTTAATGACGATGACTGATTACTTTGTTAGTGTTAATTAATTAATTGGATAACTAATACAAAAATAGAAAATACACAAATAATGATTTTATTTAAATGTTATTGTTATTACATACTTCTGTTATTTTTAAAATTATATATACATTGAAAGTTTAAAAGGAACACAGTAAAGCAGACCCCTTGTTGCGGTCGTCGTCGTTCCAAGCTCCCGGTTCTCTTTCTGAGAAAGGAAAGCGAACTAGCAAGCAGTCTCTCTCCTCTCTTTGTCAGGAGAGAGGAGACCTATTGTCTCTCCCAGGATGGATGGATGGATGGGAATTGCAGCACCTACGGCCATGAGATGGTGGATAATATCTTCGAGATTATTTCCAAGTAATAATATTAGCTTTTTTTTTTTAACCTATAAACAATTGTTAATTATTCTGGTTTTTTTTAGGGAGTTTCGTTTTTGTATATTTCATTACTCATCGTTGAAAATGTTGTTCAACTTGTCAACGATGCATTTATTTGCATCAATGACCAGTTTGTTGTTTTTTATTTATTATTCGTTGTTAGTAGCACTGTTGAATAATTGAGAATGCATTTAATTGCAAAACGAAATGCATTGTATTTATCTGTTTTGTTTTCTTGTTATTTTCTTTTTCTTTACTTTGAATTTGTTTAGAAATGTGTTGATAATTGAAATGCATTCATTTTTATATCAAATGTACCTTTCCTGGTATATATATTTTTTTTAATTTTTTTAATATGATCTTAATATTGTTTTTGATCGAATATATGTTGAAATGAAATGAAAAGAAAGAAAAAAAAGGGATACACAAGAAAACAATTGTCTTATTGTTAGGTTTCTTTTTATTTTTATTTTTTTATTAAAGTGTATTCTAACTGTACACATGTCTTCCGGATACGTTAAAAGATTTCCTGATAAATCACTTCCCTCGTAAGATGACGCGCAATTGTGTCCTATAATGATGATTAATGTTTCACTTTTAAGGTAATATTTAATCACGAATTAATATTAAGATTTTTTTGAAAAAGTAACATATTGATATTCACAAATCAATGTATTATTTATTGAATAATATGTAACTTTTTCAAACAAACCCGCTAAATATTTATAAGATAATAATAATATCTGCAAACGTATCAAATATTTTGTTTACTGCATAATTTGTTAATAATATTAATAATCATAATTATATTAATCATATCGTCATTGTTAAATATTTTAAATGTTAAACGGGATAAAATTATAACCAATTGCAATCGGATTTCCTTAACACCACCAACAGATGTGGGTTGTATTTGATTTTTATTTTTTTACGAAACAAACCTTTTTCTCAGGGGTAGGTAGAGGGGGAAATCTTATTTCCTTTGAAATTCTTGACAAGGTAACGATCAAGAAACGGCATATTTGTCATATATAAGTACACGTGTCACTTTTCGATGTAAATACCTGCGTATATTCGTTCACCACATACATACACGTGTGTCAAACATTGAAACGCTAAGCAAGCAGAACTTCCGTTGCTTCGAGGCCTATAGTAGAAGTTGTCTACACCTTTGAAATAAGTATAGGAATTTAATTCGGTGTCAATAAAGGAAGTTGTGAGAACGTTGGAATGCAACAACGATAAAATAAATCTAAGTCATAGAATTTATAGATCATAGATCTCTATTATACTCATATTTTGTATTATTATTATTATTTTTGTCAAATTGTATATAATATTTTATTACAAAAAAAAAATAATATTATTAAATTATTAAAGTAAAATGAAGTTTGAAGTAAAATAAAATAACAGTCAAGAGAGACCGGTGTTGTGCATCATATGCATATGCATCAATCACATACACATACATATATACATCCAATATCTTTATACATATATGTTATTATCATTGAAATCTTTACACATACAAATATACTCTTTGAAATTTTTCAACTACACATCGTGTACGTTATTATCATTTAAATGTACATTCACGTATACTCGTGTATGGATTCTCGACTAATTACACGTACGATGTAACTAGTGTATATCTTCATACGTGTGTTATTTATGTTGGTGTGAGTTAGAATAGAGTTGAAGGTACACGACAGGGACTACGACGATTCTATTCTCGTAGATTCTGAACTATGCGTTGCGCATAGAATCAACGTTTCCTGTGTGCTGCTCTCCTTGCCTTTACAACTCCCCCTTATGCGTTTTATGTTACAAGATGCACGCGTGCTTCTATGTTACCAAATACACCTATGCATACACTTGTGAGAATATATTTATTAAATTTGCCAATACTTAATTTAATTAAATTCAATTAAAATTAAGTTTTCGTTTGACATATTTTTGTTTGTTATTTCATCAATAACAACTGACATAACTTGTTTTAAATGCCTCACCCGGTATACGTATACACATATTTAGCTATATGTGTGTGTATGTATTTGTTATATGTTCATGCATGTTTGTAGGAATCCATGTGTCGTAAAAGGGTTTATATGTGTGTGGATGTGTTTGTCTCAGTGATTATGGTGGGTGTTCAGAACCGTACGATACAAACTCGTTGTTTATTCCTCGTATCGACATGGCACCTACACGAGAACTCGATGTCACTCTTTCGATGCACACTTGGAACGACACAAGTTGCATTGGTCACTGCACTTCCGTCCTCGAGAAACATGCTGCTAGTTCTGTTCTGTTCATGCGTGAGTTCATGCGATACAATTTCTCTTTATGGGTTGCATGTATTATGTATATATGTTTTGTTTGGAATATTTATGACATCAAATATCATGGATAAAACGTTAAACATCTTTTTGTTATTATGTCATCATTTTTCTTTTTTCTTTTTTCTTTTCATAACGAGTTGGAATGTTATTTTCTAGGAATAGAAAGAGTTCTCGTATTATTGGATCATTGTTTTGTGATCAATGAGATCTATTTTATAAATTGAAACCATTATATTGAGTACAATAATAATATTGTTCATATTGATTATACGAATATTGAATTACTGTTTTGTTTGATTGAATCAAATAAAGTTTACAATTACATTTAATAATTTTTGTTCGTAGATGAATGTTTTATTATGGAAGTAAAAGAGATTCGAGGATATTCGAAGAAAAGGATGAAGAACACTGTCAAGAATAATAATTTACGTAAGTATTGATTAGCATAATTTGACGATTCTATTCAACCATTGATTTGATTTTTTTTTTCATCTATCGTTTGACCATATTCGAACAAATCCCATGGAAAAGAACTTGTTGGATTACAAAATAATTACGAACGACGCATGCGCATTATCGAGATCTATCTAAATAATTGCTTTTCATGTGAGAAAGGTATTACCTGATCACGCAGGTGTTCCATGTAAAGGTGGGTGCTACTCTTTCGTACCACGTAGGTGGAAATTGAACCTTTTTTTATCACCTTTCGAAAATATTAACTTTTCGATGTCTGCTAGAAACTACTCGTTCTAACGTTCGCGCCTACGTGAATTTCGTTACTTTCTCGCGTAGGTAGTTGATTAAATAGTCAAGAAATCTTACGTATATTCACGTACGTGTAAATAATTTCTATGTTTTTGATAACAGTTGTACAACTTGATCATAGTTCAATAACTTATATTAAAATTAACCCTTTACACTCAAAATCTTTTTAGTTCTTTGATAGAACAACAAGCTGTGTACTGAGAAATACTCGGTCATTCTATTTCTAAAGTATTTCAAATGCAAAGGGTTGACTTTCTTAACGTGTACAATTTTATAAATTAAATAATTTTTCTATTAATGACAATAATTATCTTAAATATCTAATAATTATTTAAAACAAATGTAAATAGAAATAACAAGAACATTAAATTTCATTAATTCATTCATTCATTTCAATAATAAGTTAACATTTCTTTAAAATGTTTCAAATGTACGCGCGCTTTAAATCGCTACTGCGCATGACTATATTCACAGTTTTGACAGTAGTAGTGACTACTGTTAGATGGTGCTGAAAATCACAGCGACAGTGGCATCCTCGTACGGTTTTCAATCGAACTAATTATCGAATACTCTTGACACACGCGTGCGCATAACACATATGTATATATATGTAATTTCCGCAGGTGGTGATTTTCGGAAAAGAGAGAGAGAGAAAGAGAAAAAAAAACAGATAAAAGAAGAAAGAAATACATGGATAGAGAAAGAAAGATAAAAGAAAAATCTGTAAAGTTAGATAAAGATGGAAAGTAATGTAAGCAACTAATGTAAGAAAGGAAGAAAGAAAGGAGAGAGACGCGCGCGTGCTCGAGACGCCTTCATCACGGGGCGTATCCCAAGAATTGTAAGGTAGTAAAGCGTCTTTTCTGAGTACGTCATTGGCTGTTCTTTCATTTTCATCATCTTTTTTATTTGAAAGAAAATTTTGTCTATTATTGTTGTTCGATATCACGATTTATTGATAACAATTGTATGCGTCACGTTGAATAGATCAAGTGAGAAAAAGAGAGAGGGAGATACGGTGAGAGTGAGAAGAAAGAAGTTCACTGTGCATGTGTGCGTGAGAAAGAAAGAAAGAGAGAGAAAGAAAGACGGAGCATCGAACTCGATTTGACAATCGGATGGACGAAGAGGATCGACTTTGTGCGAGAGTTTCATCGCGATGAGACGCTACGAAGTTTTATTACTTACTCGCGATAAGAATTTCAATTGGTGCAATTAAATACAATTTTTCTTTCTTTTTTGTGTGTTTTTTTTTTGAGGTTATCTTTCTTATTTTTTTATTTTTTTTTTTTTAATAAGTGAGTGAGTGATATCTTTTTCCCCCTCGAGTGTTTAATTTTTCGACGTTCTTTATTAAGGATTATTTTCATTCGTTTGCCAATGTGTAACTCAGCGGACGCTTCGTACGTACAAAAGTTAGGTTATCTTCAGTTGGGAGATGATAGTTCGGACGTTATTGGTACTAGTGGTGGAGGAGGAGGAGGAGGTGGTGGTGGATCATCCACCAGGGCATTGTCAGGTTCAAAACCTGAAGGACAAGTGCCTGTTACAAGGAATATTAATGCCAGAAATGAAATCAGGAATCAAGGTAGACCTGTAGGTGCTATCGAAAGCTTCATAGAAGGTAATTCTGTTGATAACTCTAGACAAACTATTACTAATGATTATAAGCTTTACGAAAGGGAGAATATTATTGCTGCTTCGAGGTTTGCCACTCCTAAACCTGTTGAACAAATCAGCGCTCAGCAACAGCAACAACAGCAGCAAGCTCAGGGACGAGTTAATAATCAGTCAGCACCTGTTTATGAGAACATAGACTACTATCCGCAACAGAGTCAACCGTTGCCTCCTTATTATCATCCCGTTGAGTCTAGGAAAAGTCCAAGGGATAGTCCTAGGGGTTCACTCGCTGGTGAACCATACGAAGCTAATTTTAGAAAAGCGCAACCTCAGGTACCAACCGGTAGTCGTTATCAAACGTCATCGCCTGCTAAAGAACTGCCACCTTACGAAGCTCCCCCTGTGTATGAAAATATACAGGAGGTTCATTATACGGATAATACGCAGAATAAACCTGGACCGCAAGTACCATCTAATTATTATCATCCTGCTAATATCAATGGAGGTGATTATGTTATTATGACTGGAAAAGTTGGACAAGGACAAGCCCAACGAGGTATTCCTCAAAGTTTATCGTATACACAGCAGAGAGGAATAAATTCTAGGGGACAGAGTTATGATGGGTCCTGTTTGCAACGTACTACTGTTGAATGTCCATCCAGATATTTACAAGGATCTAATACGGATCATCAGTCTGGTAGAAGCGCTTATGTACCACCTTCGGAGTTACATACTCCAACTAGAAACTTTAGTTACGATCAACAGCAGCAACAACAACAACAACAGCAGCAGCAACAACAACAACAACAACAGCAACAACAACAGCAATCTTCTCGATCAGGATTACCTTATCACAGCGAATCACCTCCAATACGATTGCCACCAGAACCTCATCATTATCGCAGTTCTATGGATAATAGTGTAACTGGACAACAACCATATCGCACATCTCATCAAAATGATATGCAACAGACGCAATATCGTCAAGATTCACAAGTTTACAAACAATTTGTAGAACCATCTACAAGAAACATGAATCCAAATTACAATACGGAAAGTCAAACTAGAAATTCTCCAGTTTACGGCAGTCGTTCTGAACAACAATCTTGCAGAAATTCTCCGTGTTATTCGCCTAGTCGTACAATACCACCGAACGATAGGAATTATCATCAGCAAGAATCGAGATCCGATTTTCCTGCTAGAAATTCACCGATCTATTCGTCCAATCGTTCAACTGAACAATTACGATTAGGTTCCTTGCAAAACGATAGGAATTTTACACAAGATTCCACGGAATCTTCTGGTCCAAGGAGTTCACCTTTATATTCACCAAGTCGTGCTGATCCTGGTAGAGTTATTACACCAAATAGTAATAGTATCCGTAATTCACCAAAAGCCAGTCCAACTCATAGTCAAATTCAAAACGATGTCGGCCTACAAAACATTACAAATTCTCCTAGACACATTTCACCTCCTTCTTCAGCAAATGCTGTGGGAAGTCCTGTACGTGTACAAGTGCAAACACCAGTGACCAGTACCGTGACTTTATCAAATGATTCTGATTCCACCGTTAATGTACCTAGAATAACGAGTCTACCACCAGGTGTTACCAGTGGTATTGCTGGTCCTGTATTTTTGAATGCCGGTGTACCCGTATTACAAAGATCTTCAGAACCCGAACCAGAAGAAAGAAAGTTGGTTAGTCCACCGATAAAACCTGCACCTGGTAAAGGACTGTTACCCTATAACATCATTCCACCAAGACCATCGGTAAATAAGTTTGATCAATATATTTGTTCTCTTTTTATTAGAACTTTTGTTTCTTTAAATCCAAGGTTGATCGGTAAGATAAATTTAATTTTGAACATTGAGCTTTGTAGGTCAATGATACAAATTCTTGTCCCAATAGTTCTGGCATTTTGCCAACCTTTTTTTAATTCAAACATATGCTCGCATGTATTATTTGTTTGCGTGCAATTTTATAACGCATTATAAAAATTGTAAAATTAAAACAAAAAGATATTGGAATCTATGAAAAGTGAGAACAAGGAACAAGGTTCTTAATTCTCGATGCATCGCGTCATTTCAAAAAATTCTTTTCTCGAAACTCGCGATGAATCATAAGGTCAACCATACGTTTCTTTTGCTCATACATACGTTCTTAACACCAATGTGCAAAGTTACTCAAATTGAATTGTGAATTTTATTCTAATGCGTATAACACAAAAAGATTATTTTTTATTTAATTACAGGGTCCTACGGAAGCGGAAAGGAAGATAGAAGAATTGACGAGACAACTCGAGGAGGAGATGGAAAAACAAGAAGAGGAAGGAGAATATTTTGGTAATATTTTAACAAAAAATAAAATCAATTTCGTAACTTTCTATAATTACTAACTAGAAAACTGAAAACTCGTTCGTGTTATCTGGTATGAGTAAGCAATAAACATATTGTGTGTTAGTTATCATTCCATGACGTAAAATTCAAGCCCATTTTCTTGTTATCAATGCTAGTTGTTAGCTGTTATGCAAAGCCAATCGTTCAGGAATGCCAACGAGGACGATTCTATCTATCTCACTTCCTCCCCCACTTATAATTTTCTCATTCTCTCTACTTCATAGACCTATACTCATTTGAATTTCTTTTTTTAGAAAGAAACAACACATCATAATAATTTCTCACACAAATAAGAAAAGGTGCTGCTGCTTGCTGGGTCATATTAAAGTTCCCTATTATTCTTTTTTTTACACACACATACATACACATATATATATTTTCGCATAAAGAAGAGAACGGGGGAGTAAAGAGAATTGAGAAAGAAAGAAAGAGATGAAAGCAGAAAGAGAGGAAGGGAGATATAGGGGTCGAGGGGGCTGGGTTGGGTCAGGGGGACGAGGAGTGAGGAGGATAAGAGGGTTATCGAACGTGCCGATTCCCACGCTGCCAGCACCCGTGTGGACCGGTTCCTGAAAATCGAGCTGCGTTCCAACATGCTCGCGATACTTTTTAACACGACGTTTCGTTGACATTCTCTCTCTTTCTCTCTTTTTAAAGCCATGCGTTTCACCACCTACGTAAAAACCACTTTTACCAATTCCAATGTTCTAGGAAAATATATATGCATTCTATGTAATTGTATGTGTGTACTATATAATATCTATATGAAATGTGTATGTATGATGAGGAATATAGTTTGAATTTGATGCATGTGTGATGAACTGCATGAATGTAATGCATATATGATGTCTTGTATAAATGCAATTTGTGTGTCTGAATATATACATACATATATATATATATATATATATATATATATATATATATATATATATTATATAAATATAATTTTTGCATATGAAACTTATGCATAAAATGTATGAATGCATTCGTAATATATATAGATATATATATGCACTTTGTTATATATGAATGTGGTGATATACGTGTAAGTTTTATGCGACGGTTTAGAATGCTCATTACTATTCATTCTTTGATATGAAGAAGAAGAAAAATAAAAGAAAAAAATAAAAGTAGAAGACGACGACAGGTTGAAGAGAAGAAGAAACACGCCCCGATCGTTTTGTCACCAAGTTGGTCGTGTTCTCAACTACCCGAACGTTATTATTAACGCGGTTCGCTTTTGTATTGTGTGCATACGTTTGAATTCTATTCTTCGAGCAACGTGCTGTATCGTATCGGTAGGTAGGTTGGTAAGCAGGCAGCAAGCAAGCAGGTCGTTCGGTGTGGTAACTAATCTCGTTATAGATAGACCAGTCTGACTCGTTGGTAGGATTTTAGTTGTGTTAGATCTCTTGTACTCTCTTGTCTATCTAGCTGCTAGAATCACCGGGGAAATTGTGAGGAACCCCATGGGGAACCCCGGGGAATTGGTGGGGAATCCCATTGATAACCCCCTACCTAATAGTATCCTACTGAGTATCCCCTCCCAGTGCTGTTAGTGTTACTTACTGTTCGATAATATTTAAATTGAGTGATAATATTCTTTAGTTAATCAAATATTTAGTCTTTTATATCTTAGATCAATATTTTGTTGGTGAACTTTTACACGAGTTTTTTTTTTTTTGTAAATTCGTGGATAAGATAATACAATTTAATCTTATGACATATTTTTAACAGGTATTTGTCATACGTGCGGTGAAAAGGTGACAGGTGCTGGACAAGCCTGTCAGGCTATGGGTAATCTTTATCATACCAATTGTTTTATTTGTTGTTCCTGTGGAAGAGCATTACGCGGTAAAGCATTTTACAACGTTCACGGAAGAGTTTATTGCGAGGAAGATTATTTGGTAAGATTATTTGACTTGAATTATATTTGTTAGAAAATAATGAAATTATCTTAGGTAAAAAATATGTTAAACCAATTTATGTACGGGATATTGTGTAAGAGAATAGGTTATCTTTGCAGTATTCCGGCTTCCAACAGACGGCCGAGAAATGTGCTATTTGTGGTCATCTTATTATGGAAATGGTATGTATATATGTATTCGCACTTGTACGATTCATTACCATTTAAGATTTATTATTATTATACAATGATCCAATATCATTGAATTTGATATATTTTCTAGATCTTACAAGCTATGGGTAAATCCTATCATCCAGGGTGCTTTAGATGTTGCGTATGCAACGAATGTCTCGATGGTGTTCCTTTTACGGTAGACGTAGATAATAAAATCTATTGCGTTAACGATTACCATAGAATGTTTGCACCAAAATGTGCATCTTGTGGGAAAGGCATTACCCCAGTTGAGGTAAATTAATTATTAATTAATTATTTAATATCTATGATTTAAAATCCTAAAACAAAAAATTGTTATTGTAAATAATTATTATTTTGTTGGGGTTTTTCTTTCTTTTTTTTTTTTTTATAGGGTACCGAAGAAACAGTTAGAGTTGTTTCAATGGACAAAGACTTTCACGTGGATTGTTACGTCTGCGAGGATTGCGGAATGCAATTGACTGATGAACCCGATAAAAGGTGCTACCCACTCGATGGAAGGCTCATGTGTCGTGCTTGTCACATCCAACGTATATCTCATACACAACCAAGAGCACCACAGCCGGTATCTGCCAGTTATCAATTCATGGGATAAAATATTATATACATACATACATCATACATACATATATACATACATACATACATAAATCAATATGTGTATGCTTGTACGTGCTAGTGCGCAATTAGACGCGCATTTGCTTATATTAGATCATTTTTTTTCTTTTTTTTTTTTGTTTGTTAATTAATTCGCGCACATAACAACAGCCATCCTATTATGAATAACACTATTGTGCGTAAATTGTGCTTAGAATTTCTAGTGAAAAATATTTAAACGAAAAAGAAAAAAAAACAAAATAATTATTAATAATAATAAGACTGTTATTAAATTTACACTGCCTCTTGGGATCATCATCATTATCATCGTGTATATCAAACGGGACTTCTCATACTTTTAGCACTCGACGAAATTTCCTACATTTACACGAACAAATATTTTCCTAACAAACACATGGGTTTTATAAACTTTATATTATCATATTTTCTTTCACTATCCATAAACTCAGGGACATACTAAAACACGTATGTGTTAGTGTTGCCAAACTGGTTTAAAATTCATCTTAGGTCCTTGGAAGTTCAGAAATCATTTTTGCTATTCGCATTTTGAGAAGTCCTGATTTATACGAGATAAATTTTTTATAATAATTATTAATAATAACTTTTCGTCAGAATATTAATTAAATGACGGGGAAAGTGCTATAATTTGTTTTATTCAAAATTTTATTCTTAAAACGAATGTTACATTGAAATGTATATTTTCGTTTTTTTTTTTTGTAATTTATTTATTTTTTCAAAGTTTAATCACTTTGAATGCAGGAAACGCAGTGGTCTCATTAGGATGAGCAAGTTGCGCATGCAACTGTGATATAATAGCATAATATTGATTTAAGTGGCGAATAGGACACTTTATTCCTTTTACTTGGTGTATATATATATAGATACACGTGTCTCGTTGTTACTAACTATTATAGTTATTATTTTATTATTATTATTATTATTAATTAATTATTAATAATTATTATTGTTATAATACAAAGTGGGTTGTGTTATGGAAGAAAAAAAAATTCAACGTTAAAACCCCCACGCACTTTAACCTCTTAGGCACTGCTAAACGTTGCACAGGGTTGTTTGTTTCTCTGTACGACAGAATTCAACGAAAATTACATGTAAACGATAAAACTACATTGTGTAACGAACCAATGACTGTTGCGAGTTCTATTTGAATCCCTTGCACTATTTTGCACTAAAACGAGTCTGACTCGTGATGAAAATTTTAAGTCAGACCTGTATATCACGAGTCTGACTCGTAATCGATTGTTTTGGGTGAAACATGAATATCACGAGTCGTACTCTTCTTTATATGTGTGGGTATTTTATATATTGTTTCCCAATGCAGTTTACGTGTTATTTAGAATACATTCTTGTAGTCCAGATAACATTTGAAAACTAAACTAAAGTTTCGACACTCGAGCTCCGCCATTTTTTCGCAACTATTCAACTGCATGGGTTAGGGCACAGTTTGTTCCGAATTTCAACATAGTGCAAGGTGTTAATGAAGTTTTTTATGATTAAATTATAATTTTTCTCAAAGAAATGATACACACATACTTTAATAATTAATAATAGAATTAAGTATAATATATTTTAAAAGATGTTATCCTCGAAAGCCACTATAATGGCGGGGGTAGTGCCTAAAAGGTTAAATTTAGATCAACGACGATTACCCAAATGAAATGAAAAAGATGTATAATTCATTTTAATTGTAATATTTATATGCAATATTTTGATAGATAATATTTAATCAAAGATTTGTGCGCTTTTTCTTTTTTTTTTTATTATAAATTGGATAAGGTAAAATGAATAATTCGAAGATTATGAAATAATCCATTCCATTTTTCTTTTCACATGCAGAATTTATTTCTTTTTTTTTTTTTTTTCAACTGCAATCGAACAAGAGGAATTTATTAACAGTTTTTTTTTTTACATATATATATATATTTATAATATAAATATGCACACATACATGATACAGTTCGTGCTTAATTATATTAGAATATAAGCGCACAATTTAAAAACTGCCAAAAAAAAAAAAGAAAGAAAGAAAGAAATTTAGAAATAAAGAAAAGAAATGAAAAGAAAACAAAAATAAAAAATGAATTCTTATAAAGAATTAGCTAATATAATCGTTTACATATTTACAATAGATTTTAAGTAACGAGTACTGTAGATAAAAGTACAATCTCTTTTTCTCTCTTATTTAAATATACACTATGTACGAGATGGTGTTAAATAAAGACGAATCAACCTGATAAAAAACAAATTATCATTCCAGAACGAATATACATAAACGTTACGGATTATTTTACGTTCAATTTTACCAACATAATTTTATAAGAACTTTAATTTAACCCTAATGCAAAATTGCAATGAAATTTTATTATTTTGTCAACATTTATTAATTGAATTTTTATTTGTAGAGTTATATATGTTAGTAAAATTTGGTATTAAAAAAAAAAAAAAAAGAATACCCTGTATATTTATATATATTAAATAAATTTGATGTATATATTATATATGTACATATACATGCATGCTTATATGTACATGTATATGTATATCTGTACATATTGATCCGAGACTTTATTGTAACATTAAAAATGAATCACATTTACATGAAATTAATATTACATTAACAATAAGCTGCGTTTAAAGAATTTGAAAACGTAAAAATGTCTAATTTGTGTATCAAGATACACATTTGTTTAAATACAATACAATAACAATAACAATATTATGTTTTCGGTGGTTCTGTTTGTTTTTCTGTTTTAAATTCGGGTTTGTGCTTTGCCGTACATTTTCCCGACTGTTCTACCTACAACATAATAATTAAATATTTTTAATAATTATTATTAATATTACTTTTTGTTGTTGTTTTAATGAAAAAAAAATGATTAAGAATTCTATCATATATTGAGGATATTTGTTAGAATTGGTTTTTCTAATCAACTACACAGTATATTTTGAAAACCTACGTAGAGTTTCGTCCGCAGACTGCAACGAGTATGGATGCGTGTGAAAAGAAAAAGACAAGACAATGTTTCATGTTTTCATTTCAGGAACATATATGTATATGTATATAAATATTATATATAAATATATAGTTATAATTATAATTGGTCAGTTTTCGAAGAAGAGAAATTTATTTCTCCGAATTATGTTTAGTAGTACGACGATATTCTTTTAATTTTTTACTCACGGTTGTTGCTGCTTTTTTGAAAGACGATGCTTTGAGGTATCCTAATCTATTAAGATATCTAATCGACATAGTTGTTCCACCTAAAAGAAAATTCAAATCGAATCAAAATAAATGATTTGTTTTTATTTATTTATGTGTATATATATATGTCATTAAATAATTACCTATGGTAACTGCATATCTGGCAGGAGTACATATTTTGTAAAGAGCATAAATAATTGCCCAGTTACCGGCACCTGAATTGCGTAACATGTCTAAATACTTTTCACTTAAATTTAAATGTTCCATTATAGAGACAACATCTACACCACTGTAAACAATAATTGTTTTTTTTTTTTTTTTAATATAATTTAAAGAACACAAAGATGAATTAACTTAACACATTTGCTACCGTGCAGCAATCAATAAACTTTGATTATTTGTATGAAATATTTAAAGCTGACTTATCAATGGGAATTAATGCGTTACAGGTATGCGACACTGATAGCAAATTGTGTTAAGAATAATATATAAATATAAAAATTACTTTTTAACAATAACATAAAATATTGCAACCCAACCCATGGAGGTAACTATATGTACTGGCATTAATATATACCAATAATCTTTGGTCAATTGTTTCATCCTTTGAAATATGGATAATTTTTTGTCCGGTAATGGTATATTACTTTCATCGTTAGGTTTTTTCTGTGAATCAATGGAGTATGCCAAGATAGTGTCATGTCTGTTAACTTTGAAATTTCTTTGACATACAAAGTTATCATGTGAGAATAAAAAGTAACTACGCATTGCAGTCCTGTAATGAGCATTATTTTCTGAAAAGCCGAAATTATTATATACCAATATAGAAAAATTAATCAATAAGGTCTTAATAATTAAATTAAAGATAGTCTTAATTTTTTATCTGATCTAACCTACCATTGTTTTTGAACATCCATAATTTTGGATCTGTGCAGCAGCATAAACAACGAGTTGATAGGAACCCATTGTTAATTAAAAATGATGAATTAGATTTAAACAATGTCGCGGTTAATCTCAATCCACGATTAATTACAACTTCCATTTTCAAAATTAACCCTTTTTTTATTTGCAATCCGTAAATAATTCAATTAGTTTATTTATGATGTGTGTGTAGTCACTGAGATAGAAGAATTTGAAAAACAATTTTTAGAACACGTTGCGAAATACTAAGCAAAGTGTTTATAACCCTGACAATTTGATATTTTTTTGTAATTATTAATTTTTGAGAATGTTTACGTATGTATATATGTATGTTAATGTATACTGATATTGTATATTTGAAATACGTTTAAAAAATAATTTATTAACAAATGTATCTCACATTTATCACGTTATTATACACATACACGATCTCTTTTATCGATCTCACAAACCTAATTTGATAATAGAGTACTATACTACCATCTAGCGGAGAAAACTCGTTTGTAAAGCCTTTTAAAAACAGTTGAACCTTTCCCGCCATTTCATTTTAAAATTGCAAAATTTCAAATACGTGTATGTATGTATGTATATATGTATGTACAGTAAATTTGTTAACAATATAATTTAATTTATTTAAATAATTTTTTTATTATTATAATTATAATATATATATACATAAATATTTTTGTTTGTTACAGTCTTTAAACGTAGAAGAAAATGCTTGAAATTGCAACGAGAATAAACAAGATGGCGGAAATTGGATAATCCTTCGAACCATTTTGATGCAAATGAGCGAATAATGCTGAAAACAATTTAAGGTTCATTTTAATTTTATTATTTCAATTATATTGAATGAATATTGTTAGAAATAATTATTTCAATTGTAAACCTGTGTCTTCTTGTATCGTGATCCATCCAATTGTTGGTTCCATTTCGTTTTGTCGTTTGAGCCATTCGTAAAGTGGTTGAAAATATTTGAGTATAGCATCTGCATCTAATTTGTTAGATTTACCTCTGGTCATTTGTCTGATAACATCGTGCCAATGTCTTGATGCACCGATTGATAAAACATCTCTATATAAATAAACATATATAATTATTACAAAGATGATGTTGATGCACAAATAAATTGCATTGGATTGATCATGAAATTTGATTAATATTTAATATATTTAAAACTTACGATAATAATCTTCCAGCATCACGTGATCTGTAAAGATCACAAGTGTGCAATTCAGCAGTGTGTCCTGAAATTTCACACAGAGATTGGAATAATTGAAATTGTAACACCGTACCAACGAAATATCTGCAATTGTTATAAATTAGTTAGAATTTAATTAAAATTATATAAAATATCGTAGGGGTAAACTTATATTGGTTAATTTAAAAATGAATTGAATTTCTTACTGTGCGTAAGGTATATCAGCAATTATATGATATTTAGCAGCTGGATCAAAATCTCTTTTGGTTCTAACAACTGGTGGAATTATTCCTTGATATTGCAATCTCAGTTCCCACCATTTGGTAGTCATATCTTCGACTCCTTCATTAAAAACACTCCATCTCCACTTAAATGCAATGAATAATGTAAATTGTGTTGTAAATAATAATTTTGAAAATTTATTTAAATAAATTTCAATATAAGGTAATTGAATTTACCTGATCGATTATATAAGCAAAAGGAATGTATGCCAATTTACGTAGTGCCATAAGCATAAGAAAATTAATACTACTCTCGTAACCATCCGTTGAATTATTATGCAAACCAATTTTGTGCAAATGTTGTGGTGTCATCACAGATAAAGTAATTGCATCACTGACTGCTTCGTGAAAACCTAAAATATGTTTTAATATATTATTAATAATTTGTTCAAACATTTTCAATTAGCCAATTTTGTTTTCTAAATAAATTATCACAATTTTTTTAGTTAATCTAATAAATGTTGTATTATTTTTTTCAGGTGTTTTAGGTGTTTACCAGGTATAGCTTCTTTTCTGAAAATAACTGGCTGATCCTTGTATTGTAAGTAATATTGCAAATGAGCCATTTCATGATGAGTTGATAACAAATCTTCCATCGTTACTTTGGTGCATTGTTTTATTCTATAAAAATTAATACAAAATTTGTTAATTGTATTTTCTTCAATAGGTGTGTATAACACACACACACAAAAATAAACTTAACCTGTAATCTATGGTATTACAAAAATCCCATGCACCAGCAGTGCATATAACTTCACGATCGATTGGTTTCTCGAACATGGAAAATCTCCAAAATTCTGGTGGCATTGGTTTCATTCCAAGCGATGTAAAAAATTCTTCAGCAACTTGAAACATTCTTAATAGAATAATATTTAATATAAAATTTCTAAATAATTATAAAATGATCATCAAAATAACATGATTAATAACCTTAAAGGTGTGTATCCTAGTATCATCATATCCAATGTAACATCGAGTTTGGTAGTAGCTGGAAATGGTTGAACTAAATCATAAATTCCTTCCCAATTTTGTGACCACATGTTACCCAAAATATGGGCTGGTAATGGGCCATCCTTTCTAATCTTATTTCCATATCTTTCAAATAATTTTCTTCTAACATATGTAAAAAGATTTTTATATAATGGCATTATCGCATAGATCACTTCAGCCATGTTTTCTTCGAATTGTTCATCTTCAAAAAATTCTTTCATTTGATCACCCGTATCAGCAAATCCTTAATAACAATTAAATTATAATTTATATGAATGATGTATATGCATGAAAAATTTGTTTAAAATATTTTAGTTCAATTTTACCATTTAATCTGGATGCTTGATTACTTAATTGAACGTATCTCATGAAATTATTTTTAAGGGGTGGTCCAATAGCTTCGTGCCAAGCATGCCAGTAATATAAAAGCTCATCATAATCCTTAGATTGTGCCATAATTTTGCTAACATCTAATACACATAGTTTAATATTAATAATTTATGATTAATTTTAGGTATTAAGTACTTACCATGATCTATACTCAGATTACAATTAGATCCCATGTTTCTGTATGGACATAATCTTGTTCTACCATAAATTTCTTTCATTTCAGCAATCAGATGATGTATCTAAAGATAGAAACAGTTTTGTTAATTAGATTTTTACTTTGTATTATATTTGATATATGTTTTTATTTAATTGATTCTTACCTCGTTGAATTTGTCATCGGTCAATGCATTTCTTCCTTTGATAGCAATCATTTTTAATTCTCTTCTTGCTAATGGATCTGGTATACGACTCCATGCAAAACTCACTGCTTTACGCCAGGATGCTCTTTCAAATTTTAATTTTAATGCTTGCTCATCCAACTAAACAAAATTTTTTATTAATTGCTTTAAATATCGTTGTTTTATTATTATTATTTTATTTTATTATTTTATTATTTATATAATTTGTATTATATAAATAATAATTTATATTATTTTTATTATTTTTATTTTCATTTTAAAAGCTTGTTAAGTTAACCTTAAATCAAATAATAATAATAATAACAAAATTGGTTGTTTTAATTAATAATTTTTATTTGTATTTATTATTATTATTATTATTATTATTTAATTATTTTTTTAATATTAAATTACTTAAGTTAGCCAGCAAGTTCAATTTTCTTTTTATTTAGAGTAAATATAAATAGAAGAAAAACCAACCCCCATGAATTTATTGGTCTATTTAATAATTTTGATTTTACCATTTTTTTTTGGTAGATTCAGTAACGTTAGTACCATAATTCCATTGGGCTCTCATAACTCTGGTACACATTGAAGAAGCTTCTCTTTCATATTCGCGTAAAAATTGCAAAGCTTCCCCTAAATCAACGTTCAGTCCCTAAAAAATAATTTAATATATATATATATATTTATATTTATTTAAATTAATTGAAAATATGAGAAACGTAGAAAAAAGTAGTATCGTTAGAAAGTTGATTAGCAATTTTAATTAGAGGTCATAATAAACAATGTACATTTTTCTAACGTTTTCAAGCATAACCATTATCCTATTTATCTAACTGTATCATCAAACTGTAAGTACCGTTAATCGAACACTGTTTGAGTGTATGCATTTATGTCTATGAGATAGTATTGATTAAATTTCAATTATTATTATATTATTATTATTATTATTATTCTTACCTCGACATATCTGCTATGAATTTTATTAATTAATCCAAATATTATGATAGATAATATTATTTTCTTCATCGTTTTTTATTATTAATTATTATATTGTTGATATAATTATTAAAATAATTAATTATTATTTTTTAACATCGTAAATTTTTTTTTTTTTATTAAGTTTATAGTCGCATAAAAATATTACCACCCCGTACGTTTATATTTTAATACAAACACAATTATTGTATATAATATTCACTGTTTAAAAGTGTGTATCAAAAAACATTTGCACTTTGTTTATACAGAAAAAGAAATATAATATATAACGTGTGTTTCAAAAAAAAACAACAACGATACAAAACAATTCAACTTAAAAATGTTTACATTTTTATCGAAATTACAAACATTTCGATCATTTTATTTTCTATTTTCTTTTTTTTTTTAAAATGATTGGATCGATACGATAACGATATTTACGTGCAAAATAAAATTTTTCGAAGGGTGGTATAGAAAACAAAAATAGATTTGATGATCTTTTGATCTTACAGAAAATTTGTCCTCAGAAGTTAAATTGAGTAAAAAAAAAAAAAGAAAAAGAAAATGTGTGGTAAAAGGGGGAAAAAATAAATCGTACGACTTTAGTCGAATTTAATAGAAAATCGAATTGTGAAACCGATAATACTGCGTTTGGTATTGGTGTCGCGGTAAAACTGAATCGGTTGGAAGCAAGAGAAAGATATTCTTTTTCCGGGACGGATAGACCGCAAGCGAAAAGAGGAAGGGACAGGCATCATCGAAGCATGAAGCGTAACCACCCAGACGCATATTATGGGCACACGCCAAGATCCTTTTGTACTTCATTCCATTTAAAAAAAAAAAAAAAAAGGAAGGAAGAAAATGGTCACCTTTTATTTCCATAAGATTTTTCTTCTTTTTTCATTCTTCTACTATTATTATTGGGGTGTGGTACTTTGATCTATTTTTCTTTTTTATTAAATTTATTTCTATTCGTTGTAATTCATTTTTTGTTGTTGTTGATCGAATATTTTGTAGGATTAAAAACAAAAGAGCTTTTTTTCTGTTCAAATATGAATATTTGTAGGAATGTTAACCCTCTGGGTACACATTTATTTGAAAATTACTTTGATAATTGAAATTAATATTAAATATTATAATAATTAATTATATTATGCATTACTTTTTGAAATAAATCAGAATGAATCAGTTAAATCTCGTTTCAGTATCAATGACGTATCAGAACGTCATGTACGTCTTTGCTCAAACAAATGCATGACGTATTGATACGTCAAATGTAGCCAAAGGGTTGAAATGCTAAAATTAGAACGTTATAATCCTAATTTATAATTATTACATATAATACACCCGTTATACACATGTACAACGTTTGGAAAGACATGTAAACAATATTTAATATAAGAATTTTGAAAGAGGACAACCTGTCAGTCTGAAGGTGAATTTCGAAGAGGACGGTACTCCGATCATATAATTCGAACTTTTAGACATCAATACACATTCCCATCGATTAATTAACAATTTTTTAAATATTCTAATATACTATACTTAGAATAGTTTTTATACACCAGTTTCATATAGGGTGTTCAAAAAAACCATTCAATATTTATATGATATATAGAATACACTGTACTTAATAACAAAGTTGTAGTATAATAATTAGTATGTTATATTTTTTAATTAATATTGTTAATTAAAAGGGTTACTTTATAGGATGAATAATTTGCTTTTATTTATATTAGGGGTTGCTATGTTTGGTTTAGTATAAATGAGAATTTTTGTAGAATTTATCTTAGGGGTTGCATTTTGGGCTGACGATGATTCATAATATACTTCATATATAATTGATTTAAAATACTGACCCAATAAATTCTAACCATTTCTTAATTTTATTTTTCTTTTTTTTTTTTCTTTTCTTTTCAAATCATATGTTATCAATGAGGACATCAAGTTGTTGTCCCCTTCCTGTTCAACTAAGCATGAAAACTAACGGACCTCTATGAAACATCAAATACACTTTTTTTTATTTCTATATTTCCTTTTACTTCCTACATTTATCGTTTAATTTTGTAATATAATTTTTTCATAAAAAATATTGTTCATTTATCATCAATTGCATAATTTATTTGTGATTAATTAAATGTTTAAAATAATAAGAAATAATTATTGTATTATTTATTATTTGATTATTAATTACAATGATTAAAAAATGCATTTTTATCATTGATGGGAAGTATCAGGAATGATTTTATTATTTTTAGATTGTAATATGATTTATTTCTAAATCGAAAGTAATTGACAAAATGTGAACCTTATTTTTAATATTTCATAGGCTTACCGTAACGCTATAATTATCCAGTGGCGTAATCTGTGACGACATAACCGTAAGATAATTACTCTCTCTCACTATCTTTCAAAGAACATAATTATGTTCTTCTTTTTTTATTTTTATTTTTTTTGTATTTTCTTCATAACACAATTCGTTACTTCATACTCGTGTAAGAAATAATACGACATTTTTGAAAAAAAAGGTACAAAGTCTGCAAGGACATTTTAACATTTCTTTAAATTTTGTCACCTTGATTGAATGACACTTTATGGTTATTAATTTTCTTTGTTTTTTTTTTTATTATTATACTTACAATTAGTTCTGCATTTGATTTACGTAATTGTATTATGAATGCTTTTCTTCATTTTATTTTTTATTTTATTTTATTTTATTTTATTTTTTTTTTTTTAAATGATAAATCAGAAGGATCACATTCCTGTTGTTGGAAATTATTTTAATTAAGTATTATTATTCATACGTCCTTGTGTTATAATATCTTTCAATCTTTCGTAAAATATTTTAGCCTTGAGAAATTATTTGACGTGTGTAGGTGTGAATTATTATTATTATTAATAATTTTTTTGTTTCCTCTTATTATTATTATTATTATTTTTTTTTTTTAGAAATTAGCATTAATTTGTTCAATATTTTTACGTCTTTCCAAATTAGCGAATGTTTTTTTCAAACTTCTAAGCTCGTTTTGTAATTTGACAAAATCTAATATTTCTGGTACCTAAATATTTTAATTCATACAAATGTTAACGATGTAATTATTTATTAATTAAATATAAATAATTTACCTCGTATTCGTTCATTAGTTTGGTCAATGAAGTTAATTGTTTTTTAGCATTTTTTATTTCTTGTTCGGTTATTAAACATTTTAATTGTAAATCTTTCGCTTGCTGTTTATTCGAATGAATTTCTTTTGTAATTGAATTAAACAACGATGTTAAATTTTCCAAACTTCGTTTATATTTAATAAACTTCGAATTATATTGCACTAAAGTTTTCATAATAAACAAACAATTAGAAAATTATTGAATATAAGAATCGAATGAATTTAATTGAATTTTATCACATTAAATACCGGTGACTCGTTTAACGTCAATCAAACATTGTGCACTTCGATTAAATTGTTTTTTACAATCCTCATTTCGTATTTTCAATAGTTCAAAATCAACTGGACGTAAATCTTCACCAAGTTGTTCTCTTTGTATTAATTGTTTCTTTGCTTTTCGTATTTTCAATCTGATCGTTGCACTTTTTAATCGAATTTTTTCAATACTTCTGTTAATACTTTTCAACCAATCTTTGATAAACCTTTGAAAAATCAATGCATGAAGAATATTTTTGTTTTATACTATCATTTAATTCTATTTTAATTATTATAAAAAAAAAAATGAAATTATTATTAAATTAACTTGATAAAAGTTTCAGCTGGTATTTTGCCAGTAATATGATCAACACCACCGATTACAACTTCATTTTCAAAACGTTCCTTTGTATTTTTAATATCACGAATACGAACTTCAAGTTCTTCAATTTCAGCTTCCAATTTAATTTGTTCCTTACGATTGGTTTTTTCTAATAACAATAATTTCTTTTTGTATTCTGTTATTTCAATTTTCATCATTTCCATTCTTTGTGGTATAGTTATTCTAAAATATAAACATTAATACACTTTAATTTTATTTAACAATTTTAAAACGTATAATTAAAATATATTTGCAATTATTTCTAATCATTGAAATTCGAAACAATTTATTTACAATAATATTTTAACGAAATTGAATTATATCAAATAAACAAATTTTAGATTAATTTATATTTATATTTTTTTATGTATATATAATAAATGGTTAATATAAAAATTCTTAGCATTTTTTTGGCGTTAGTATATTAAAATGAAATAGTTGGATTATTATAATATTATTATCAGACGATTAGAAATCGATACCACCTCAATCTTCTCATCATTGGATCCAACATTCCACGTCGAATACCAGATTGCATACTCCACGTACTTGGTGAACCTCGGTCACGAAAGCTCATAACACTATCAGCCATGCTTCTAGTTGGTGATGTTGATGGATAATAATACGTACTTCTCTGCGTGCTTTTAGATGATGCACTGATAGTTTCATCTATTTCTAATATCAAAATAATATCAAAATAATTAACAAATATTTAAATCAAATATTTTATTGTACATTCTTTCATTTTATTATTGACTTCATTTTTGTTTCCTGTCTTTGCATCCAATTTTTAAAATCACCCGTTAGAAAATGGTGAATTTGTTTTTCTTCTTTTTGTTGAACATTTATTCTTTTTCATTAAAATTTAGTTTAAGAGAATTTTGGGATTAGATTAGGAATTTTTTGATCCTATAATTTAATTTTTATTTTTATTTTTTTTTATAGATTCAAATAATTATTATTGAACGATTGTGTTTGAATTATTGTTTAAATTAATTGAGAAATAATTAAAATATATAATTTGTAATATTGTTAATTTAATATTGTTTTTTTTTACTTCGTAATAATTCAGGATCATTTCTTCTCAAATATCTTTCGAAAAAATCATTCTCCAATTCCAATATGTTTTTCATTCTTACTGTACTAACTAATAGATCTCTCAATTTATCATCTGATGCATCTAAAATTGCAATAAAAATATTTTCAACAATTTTCTATTCCAATATTGGTTTTTAAAATTAGGTTAGAATTCTTTTCTTTTTTTATTTTTTCTTACCATCCCAATGAATATCATCATCTTCTTTATGTTTTATGCTAATCCCATAAGGCATTGTTCCTAATTTATTTCCAATGAATTTAATATGATTTTTCTAAATTTTAGAATTCATTAGAACAATCAATTTGTTTCTTTTTCTTGGTTAGAATCTCGTGTCAATGAAATTTTCATTTAAATTCGTTAGTGTGTGTGTGTTTTTTTTGTTTTTTATTGGAACAAGGTTAGAGAGTATCGATTTAAATCAAATTAAACATATAAATATATGACAGTAATTAAATTATTTATTTCACTTTTATTAATACTGCATACAATATTGTTTAACATAATATTAAATTATGTTTCATCGAAAGATGAAATACCTTCCTCATTTATTTCGATATCATCGATGTATAAAATATAATCAATACCAATTTCTTTTTGATTAGAACTAGATGATCTAATCACTGCTGGTAACCCTGATACCGAAAACAGCATCTCGGCGCCACCATCCATAAATTCGTTCTTAAATTAAATACAAATATTGATAAAAATCACTTCATTTTTTTAAGGTTATGATTCAAAAGTTTATCTCGAAAAAAATAAATCAATGCATCATTTTTTAAGGTTATAATTAAAAATATGTCTATAAGAAAGTTTAGTCAATGCATGAATTAATGCACGTTTAATTGTAAATAATTATTTTTTTTTATTTTAAAATGAATTACCTCGACATCAATTAGTTCCCCATTAATCCACACATTTTGGGTTTGTTTGTCTGTATAAAACAATCATTGGTATAAATATTAATCGATTAATCGATAAAAACAATCAATACAAAATGATAATAATTATTACCCAATAAAATTCTATATTCATTATCTCCTATTGTAGTTAACCAAGATTTCAATATTTTCGATTGAGATTGAACAAAATTTTTATAATTTTTCCCATTAACCCACAATGTGTAAGAATATTTAAAACCTGCAAAAATGAATTCTTTTTTTAAATATTATACGAACAATTAATTAAAAAACAAAAACATGTATTTAGAATTATAATTTAATTGTTAACGTTCGAAATAAAATAAGAACCTGGAATGGGGTCAACTCTAATGACAAATTTGGTCCCATTAAATGTGAACAATTCGTCTCCGACTAAACGAAACATCCATTCTCTACGTACTAATTCTTCATCGTCAATTTTAACAATCCGACGACCAGTAGCAGTCCCATGTTCAAATTCAATCACATGGTTACCATCGTTCAATGGTACCGTCCACCTTGCTGTTGGTTCGTTCGATGATTCTAACGCATGCAGACTTCTATTGCGTACAACATATTCTATTTAAAAAAAAAAAAAAACAAAAACAACAAAAACAACTACCCCCCCCCACCCTTTTTCATTTAATAATTTATTTTGTTTTTTAATCATTTTGTTTATCGAATTGAAATATTTATTGGAATTATTTTTCTTAATTATAATGATTTTATTTGTTAGGTCGTACTCACCGAAGTAGAGCGTTCGCCATATTCCTTACTTCACCTGTACACACAAATACATATATACATATATATACAGGTATACTCTAAAGCCTTTTTATTGATCGTATCATAACCATAGTCAGCGGTCAAATCAATAATCCAAACATTTTTTACGTCAGACTGTGTGACGCTTTGACGTGTTGTAAAAAGGTTATGATAATAAAAAATAATTTATTTACAGTTCTTTTTTCTTGAGAATTTATTCAAATATTTTTACACGTTACACCTTTAAATAATATAAAATGTATCTATATATATATATACAAGTGTAGATTTTGCTTGTGCCTGATTAGTAATTTCCAAAATTATTTTACCGATTGTTTTGAAATTTTGACACAATGTTGCATTCACATACAGGTAGATTTTTATTACATTAATTTATTTATAAAATAATAAGAACATTGATAGGACGTTGATGTATCGTAGAAGCAAGTGGTGGGGAATTGGTCAAGGAAGGAGTGGGGGAACGCGTTGTGGTGGGAAATTGGTCAGTGAAGTGGTGGGGGAACGCGTTGTGGTGGGGGCACAGCTAGTAATATTATATAAATCATTTAAGGATTTAATAAAAATTTATTTGTTAATAATATTATTTCAAAACGATTATAAAATTTATTTCAAATTTAACGTTAGTTAAAAATTGTTAATAAAACATGAATATAAAATTATATATCGAATTGAAATAAATTTAATGAGTAATAGCTGGTAATAATTTTCCTGCACATGATCCAAAACCAATTCGGTAACCATTACCATTGCAATAACCTGTTAGAAATTGTAATTAATTAAATGATATAGTTAATAATAATAATAATAATAAAGATAATAAGAAAATAAATTAATGATAATTACCACGTATGATAACCTCGTCGTTATCCTCGAGAAATTTTCTCGTAGTGCCATCTTTTAATTGAATTTTTCTCGTACCTTTCCAACAAAGTTCCAACATGGAACCAAACGATTCAACTGCCTGTAATTTTATTAATTATTATCGTATAATAATTTAAACAATTTAAAATAAAATGTATTATTTAATTTTTTCAAAGTTGTGTAATTTGTTTGATTTGATATTGAAATATCTGTAAACTGTTCACTGATATTGAAATATCAGTAAACCATTCGTACAAATATTAATTTTAAATTATTTCATAATTATTTTTAAATATACTGACCTCACCACTTATGGTACCGGAAGCCATTAAATCTCCAGGATTAATATTACATCCGGTTACTGTGTGATGTGCAAGTTGTTGTCTAGGAGTCCAATACAAATATTTATAATTACTACGACATATTGTTGTAACTATACCATTTGGTGCTAAACAAGAACAAAATATAAACAATTAATTATTTTATATCATAATTAATAAATCTCATAATTAATAACAATCCAATTAATTGAATACTTTTAATATCAACTTCCAATTTGATGTCAAAATTGCAATTATCTTTGTGACGAAGATAAGGAAATGGAATTGGATCTTGTTCGTTGTTAGGAATCCTAAATGGTTCTAATGCTTCCATGGTGATTACCCATGGTGAAATTGTCGTTCCAAAATTTTTTGCACAAAATGGACCCAATGGAACATATTCCCATTTTTGAATATCCCTTGCTGCAATTATAAAATGTTCGGAAAATTTATTTAATAAATTTTATCTAATAATAATAATAATAATATTTTGATGTGACTATAGTGATCAATAAAATGTGTTACCACTCCAATCGTTCATCAAAACCATGCCGAAAATATGGTCATATGCATTTTCAGCAGTAATGGGTTCGCCCAATTCACTTGGTGGTCCACCAACAAAGAATGCAACTTCTAATTCGAAATCCATTAACCTTGTTGGAGAAAATAAAGGATCAGCATCAGGTATTGGTGTTGTTTGACCACATGGTCTTCTTATTGGTGTACCAGATACTACAACTGAACTTGCTCTTCCATGATAACCAACTGGAAGATATTTCCTGCATCCAGTTAAAAAATTAAAAATTAAATAAATTAACAAAATTTTATATATATTATTTATAAATAATTTTTATAGATATTAATGATCATCAATCAATAACTTTAAGTATGATAAATGTACAATGGATAAATTTGTTATAACAAATTAATTGATGCATTTAGTAATCAAAATTGTAATTTGATTTATTGTGAATTTATTTATTGGGTTGTAAAGTTTTTTTTTAACTGCAACAGATGCACACACACACACACATACACACACGTTTTTTTTAATCATGCTAATTTATTACCAATTAGGGAACAATGCGTTATTTTTATCACGAAACATGCAACCAACATTTGTTGCGTGATGAATAGACGAATAGAAATCAGTATAATCTCCTATTTTAGCTGGCAAATGCATCTGCACCGATTCCTGTTTCACAAATACCCTAAAACAAAATTAAATTCATTGTTTTCAATCAAATCAAAATATTTTATATGTTTCAACATAATTTAAATCTCACTTTTTACGAAGATTTTCTTCTTGCAATATTGGGGTATCTTCTGACAACAAATATTGCAATTTTGATCTTGCTTCTAACCATGCTGGTCTTCCCAAGGCCATAAAATCATTGAGATAATCTTTACGAAATACATCCTGATTGTTTTTTAATATTGGACCATCGAAAAGATGAGATATTTGACTCAAATCTAATATCTCATCACCGATTGCAACTCCTATTCTTTTATTAGGCTAAAAATTTTAATGATTTTGTTATATATTATTAATATGATTTAATTTGTTTATTTAAAAAAATTATCGTACGTACACAATTGTGTTAGTAAAGAAAATAAAAATTATTTTATATTATAATTAAAAAATTGATTATTTAAACTATTAACGAATGATAGTGGATAATGCAGTAAATTTATAAAAAAAAATAAACATTTTTAATAACAATTTTATTGAACTATAAAATAGATTGTATATTAATGTTCGAAAATATTTTGGAAACATTTCTTAAGGTGTGTGCATATACATATGTATACGTGTCTCGCACGACCGGTTTTTGTTTACGTTTGTTCTTCAAAGTTACAAGGTTGGTAAACACATAATAAAATGTTATTATTATTTCATACTTTAGTCATTTCGTTATAACATTTCATATGAGCAGCACGTATTCGTTAAATTTTCTTTTAGACAAATATTTTTATTAATTTATTTATTATTTTATTCGAAATTTGATTAATTTCATGGGTCTCCGTACACAGCAACCTCCCCGTGGTGAGACCTGGGCAATCGATATTACTTGCGATGTTATTGTTATTTATTTATTTATTTAATTTTATTAACAACGCAAGTACTGTCGAGCTGATGGCTGTGATTTTTCGCGATTTCATTAAAGCATTCGACGATTGTTTTTTTTATACCGAATGCAAGCTCGTATTTAATTTCATTTTTTGCTTTGTAATTCTATTCTCTTGTTTTTTTTTATAGATTTAGGTTTACCTATCGTCGATCATACAGATCTCTGCAGTTTATTATTCATTTTATTAGATTTGGATTTGACTGTTGTTCCATTTATTTATTATAAATCATACGTGGTTGTTTATTTCAATATTTTTCATCGTAAAATTCAACAAACATTCCTTACAGTTCTTTGAACGTAACTAAAATTTAATTTAACTAAATATGATAATTAAAATATTTTTCTTACCAACACACGATAAATGTTCGATTTAATAAGAACAAAAGAAAATCAGATGATACGTAAAAGAAAATAATGAGACAGGAATATATGTTAGTTACGATTACAAATTATTTGATTTTTTTTTATAAACAACGTAATGAATTTTATTAATTATCTACACGATCTTCTTTTGAAACAGAATAAACGTAGTTTTATTACACCACGTATGACATAACCTATTTATTATTTTCAATCGATGAAAACAAGAGATTCGTGTTTTAATTAGATAAGATAAAAAAAAATAATAACTTGTGTAATTATTAAGATGAATCGATAAAACAAAACTTACCTTATCTCGAGTAGAAAAAATACCATAAGGTAGATTTTCGATAGGATAATCACTATTGGTGGAATACTTGATAAAAGATTTCATCGTTTCTTCTGTTATTTTCTAAGCACTGTCGTCGAGTCACAGAAGTTTCTTACTGCCTCGTAATATAAAGTTTATTTTAAATTTAATCGGTTTACACCAGTAGATATCGTCAGGGTCAACCAGTTTTAACATTATCATCTGACTTAATTAATACACATATTTGCATTCACGTATGCATACTTATTTATCGAACCACACAGTATACAAAAAATATAAAAACAAGTTTTCATTTCTATTGTATCTTTTTTGTTTTTTTTTTATATTATTTTAGCATAAATTAATTCACAAGTATAGTTTTTTTCAAAACTTTCATCTTCAAGAATAATAATAATAATTAAATATAATTAAATAATAATATAATAAAATAATAATATTAATAATAATTAAATAGATAGTATTCAATCGATTAGATTGAAATCGGACTAAATATCGATTGAATTTTTTTTTTAAAGATTATTTAGATAATCGAATAATTTTTCTTTTTTTCTTTTTTTGAGGTAGATAAAAAAAGAAAAGTAGAAATTGTGATGTAGTATTAACAAATTTGAGATAACAGCAGTTTATTTATTAGACATTGATATACAGTGGATAAATTAGGGCGATTAGGGTTGGGCTAGGTGTGTTTGTTATTTGTAATATTGGTTACGATTACAAAGTGCACAGCACAAACATCGTATCCAATGTTTTTATTATTTTATTTAATTTTTTTTTTTTTTCTTTACTCATTTCCGTCGAATTTTTTTTTTTTTTATTATCTCGAGTATGTTATCTTTGTTGTTTTTTTTTTCTTTTTTTTTTAATTTTTATTTATCTTTGTTTCCTTTTCAGACGTTATATTTGTTTTATTTTTTTACATTACGTACGGTGAAATTTTGTTATCGTACACGTGGGGTATCTCTTTGTTTATTTGTTTAATTTTCTTGTGTTTTTTTCCCCTTTTATTTTATTTTATTTTATTTTTTTTTTTATTATTTCTAGCTTTATATAAATTCGTTTACATATTACGATTACACGATGAGATACGATTTATCTTCGATATTAATTATACAAAGATATAATCTCTTATCATGAAGCGTGCTAATCGTTTATTCTAATTATTTGGAAGACATGTGACTTTGTTGTTGAATTTTTTTTTTTTTTTTTTTTTTACTTTTGTTTCGTCTTAAAATCAACACCTTATTTAAGTTAAAATTTGTATAATAGTTCCATTCGATAATCGGAATTTAGAGATCTATTTTGATCTTACACTTTGAGTGATTTATTGTTCATCGAGAGATAAAATCAATTGACATAATCGTTGCCACTTTATTATACTTGTGCCAATTTCTTACGTATACTTTTTTTTATTTTACTATTTTTTTACTTAATATTCTAATAATAAAAATAATAATTGAGATTGTATTTATTCAAATAGAAATATTACAGATGAAATGAATGACGTGTGTATGGTGCATGGTGCATGGTGCATGGTG
This sequence comes from Polistes dominula, assembly GCF_049000335.1. Classification (NCBI taxonomy): domain Eukaryota; kingdom Metazoa; phylum Arthropoda; class Insecta; order Hymenoptera; family Vespidae; genus Polistes; species Polistes dominula. The sequence continues at coordinate 2,249,191 of NW_028300880.1, read as the reverse complement.
CATTGTGCATTGTGCATTGTGAATTGTGCATTGTACTTTGGTTCCTAAGTGCATAAAGTGCTTAAGTATTTAATTTAAAAAGAAAATGTGCATAAAATTTTAAACATAAATTATAATAAATAAATCATTATTATTAATAATAAATAATAATTATTATTTGTTTATTTTTTTAAGAACTTGGCATAAGAATAATTTACAAACTATCATTTTTTTTTTTTTTTTAATTAATAATTCTTTGTTTCTTTTTTTTTTTTTTTTGTATTTTTTCTCAATTGCCATTAAATCACTCGATCTATTTATACAGAAATTTACAATAAAAAAAAAAAAAAGAACAAAATATAATATTTATAATTGTTTCATTCATACAAATATATCGTGTTCTTTCTTTCTTATTTATTTATTTATTTATTTGTTTATTGTTTTTTTTTTCTAATATAGTGGTTTTTTATTGTAAGAGGTTTTTAATTAATTATTTTGAAAATGTCGTCAAGTATAACGCACGAATAAAATTATGGAATAAGAACAAGTTAACAATAATTATTATTTTTTCGATAATTGTTTTGTATGTTTGTTTTATCTCTCATTTTTTTTTTTTTTTTTTTTTTTTTACAGGTATCGGTAAATTTGTATTCTTATATATTTTCTTTAATATGTATATATATATATATTAATAATAATAATAATAATAATAATAATAATAATAATAATAATAATAATTTAGAGTCGAGTCAGTTAGTGAATTTCTAGCGTTCTCAATTTTGATTTTAATGAATTTTTATTAAAAAAAAAAAAAAAAAAAAGAAAAAATTGAGTTAGTCGTTTGATCGAGATTTTTTTTTCTTATTTTTATTTTTTTCTAGTTTGTGTTTTATCTCTTTATCTTACTTTCTAAACTGTCTATACGTGTGTATACATAAATACATTTATTTATTTATTTCATTATCTTGTCTTTTCTTTTATTTTTTGGTTGTATTTTTTATTTTTTTTATTTAACCTTAGTTACATCTAAATATAATATATATATATATTTTTTTGTATTATTTTTATTATTTTGCTTTTCTATTTTTTTTTTTTTTATTTCTTTCTTTCATTTTTACTTTACTTTACTTATTCTTAAAACTTGAATTACTCAATACTGGCGAGTGAGTCGAAATCTGTAGAATTATATTCGTTTTGAAATGTTGTCGAATAAAAAACAAAAGAAAGAAAGAAACAAATTAAACAAAACCAATCACAAATAAATTCAATTAAAAAAAATATTAATCTTAGGTTATGTAATCAAAATTCTTTTTTATACATTTTTTAAGATCAAACCACACAATCGTTTGTATCATACTTTAATATTTTAAAATCATGAATAGATTTTAATTTGACGTTTTATTTAATAAATAATCATTTATTTGAAATGTAAAAAGAAAAAGATAACCTCATCTTTGAGTGATAACAAAAAATCATTTGACAACATTTCATGCGAATATTTGAAAAAGCATGTACTTTCATGGGTTTGTGTTTTGTATTTTAAAATTGTCTCAACACTAAATATATATATACATATATTGTAATATTTTAAATATATATATATGTGTATTTAAACCATATATATATATATATAATTCATTACACTTTGTTTTACTCGAACTGTTTAACAGTAAACAATAATAAATATTAAATAGAATAATATAATCACGTTACATACATAATAATAATTTAATTAATAATAATAATAATAATAATAATAATAATAATAATAAATAGTTTGCTATATTACAGGACTTTTGAAATTTGTCCACTTTTTAGGAATATTTGTTAGTTTCGTTTAAATATTTTTCTATTATTATTCACCCCTTTAGAAAAGCATCACTATATAATATATTACCATATAATTAATTAATATTCTTTTTTTTATTATTATTTCTGCAAACGATTCGATAAATAACAATATTCTTTTCTTCTTTTATTTTGCATTTATACATAATCGATTTGTTATATAACAAAATATAATGCACAGCATCGTAAACTATTTTCTTTGCAAGAAGCACACGATTTTTATATATATATATAAACGCATTTATTTATTTATTATTAGTGTATGGCATTTAGTATTTCTTTCGCATACTCTTTTACATATTATTTTTCTTTTAATTATTATTATATATATATATATCTCTATAGGTATCATAATAATAGTTTATAATATTTAATTAGTTTTATTTTGACTCATTTGCGACATTCGTTGTAACTCTGTACAACACAACAACAATAAACAACAACAACGACGATTCATCAACGCAGATTATAATCGAAAATGCAAAGCGTGGAATGCAAAATTCATTAGGATGTTTAAATATAGTTTTCAATCTTTTATTTATTTTTATTTTTTTAATTTTTAATATTTTTTTTTTTTGGTGTAATATTCATTTGGAAATCGAACAAATTTAATTTAAAATTAAAAAAAAAAAACCGATCAATGTAATATTTTAAACAGCCGAGTATGTAAAGTAATTTATATTTTTATTTTATTTTATTGTAATTATTTAAAAAATTGTTTTTATTTTTTTTTTATTATTATTATGGATTAGATTTAAAAAACATTTTGAATTTTTATATTTTAATTGATGGTTTGATATTGTGTTAAAGTTGATTCAATTTATTATTGAATTTTTGTAAATATTAATAATTAACAAAATAAAAGATTGAATAATTGTTCAAGTTGATTTAATTTATTATTGAATTTTTTTTTTTTTAAATATTTGACGAATTAAAAGATTGAAATAAATTATTCTAATCTTTCGATTAGAATAATTCAATATATTAATATCTTCACATAAATATAAATATTGACGTTGTTATTGCTTTAATCTACTATCATAAATAAATTCATTAGCCATTAATATTTATTAATTAATTATACTTCCATCTTTCGTTTGTATTTTGTAGTTTTTTCTTTTTTTCTTTTTTTTTAAATTTATTCTTTATGCATGTAAATATTTTTGTGTATGTATTTACATGCATGATTTGAAAAGAAAAATTAGATAGATTAGATAGATTAGATATATATATATATAGATAGAAATGAAAATTTTATTATACACAATTTGTCATTAATTATTTATGTATATATATATATATTTTTTTTTTAATTCATACGGCCGGAAATATCTACTTTGTTGTTTAACTGGTTGTTGATTTCATTTATTTTTTTTATTTTTTTTTGTAACCTTTTTTTTTATAGATTATTGCAATTAATTATATGAATATGGTGTGTGTTATTTATCTTATCATCTAATCATCTTAATCACTATGAGTATCATTCAACCGTCGTCAGTTTTGTTTTATTTATTTATTTATTTATTTTTTTAAATTTATTATCTTTTTTCTATATGTGGTTTATTTGTTTGTTTTATGTTAGTTTAATTTTTTCTTAGGTTTTATTTTTAATTCACCGTAAGTTAACATTTAGCAATTTTCCATTTGCATCGTCACATTTGCAATTAACCTTCGTCGTACACTAATACTTTTATTTCTTAATTTAAAACAATGACGTCGTCAACACTTACAAACGAATTATGTTAATGACTATTATTGTATCTAAGGAACTATTAACGATTATGTTCGGTGAATCTGACTCGAATTTTTCTAAACTTTTTTTCTTTTTTTTTTAACACCAAACACAATAACAATTCATATATAAATATTTTATTTTAACATAAGTAATAAAATTTATTAAATGTTAACATAAATTAAACAAACTAGGGAGGTATGTTCGTTGATATAAACAAATTTCATTTTTATTTTCATTTTTTTTTTTTTCATTAACGTATGATTAAAAATATAATTAGTATTCAAACTGATGAAACCTTTATTCCGTTCATTCGATAATAATATTTAAATATTTATTATTATTATTATTATTATTATTATTATTATTATTATTATTATTATTATTATTATAATCATGAATTACGCGAATCTGAATTTTGTACACGCGTCTATATTTATGTTTTTTTTTTGTTAATTTTTTTCTGTCAAAATTATGTCTTTTTTTTTATTCGGTTGAAACGATTAGGTCAATCGTCGGCCGGTTTAGGATTATTTTTTTGTTTTCGAACAGATGATTCGATAGGATGACGATTAGATTTTTAATTAATTTCTAAATTGAATTTATTTCTTTTTTTTGTAATAATAATTTAAAGATCATGACCTAATCGATCCATTTCGGTCAATAAGAAATCAACGTCGGCTTCTGTAACTGCAGCACTAGAAATAATATTCCTAAAGAAGTTAGGTCTCCTGTCATCTGGTTGATAACCAACCATCAATGTACCTGCTTGCATCATACGTCCTTTCAGGATTGGACAGATCTAAAGAAATAATTTTTTAATTGCATAAATTGTTGCTGTTCTCGTAAATTTGATTTGATTTGATTTTTCTGTTGAATAACTTACTTCGCCTAATATTTTTTCCCTTTCCGGACCATGATGCATATTTCTAACACGTGTTGGCAAATACCAGAAACAAACGTTCACCATTTCTGGTTCGAGAATCAAATAATATTTGTCTGGCATTTGTTTGATACGTTTTACCATATATTCCGTTAATTCCATTAACCTGTCCATGTGTTTTTCAAAACCTTCCGTACCCTAAATTATTGTAAAAAAAAAGCGAATATTTGCGATTTAAATTAATTTCCAATTTTTCTATTTGGATTTGTGAATTTTTGTTTAACCATTTAGATTTAATATTTATCATAAAGTTAATTAAAATTAATTAATTATTTAATATATTTGAGTGTACCAAATTATAATATTTCAGTTTTGTTTGGTTCTTAGTAAATTATTTAAATGAACTAAATTTTTCTTATAGTTAATTAATTAATTAAGTAAATATGTTTGAATATACCAAATTATAATATTTGAGTTTTATTTGGTTCTCAGTGAATTGTTTAAATGAATTAAAAATATTTTATATTAAATATTTTTCTGCTAATTAATTAATTAATTATCAAACATTATTTAATATACCGAAATATAATATAATATTTGAGTTTTGTTTGGTTCTGTCAACAAATCATTTAGATAAATTAAAAATATTTTATATTAAACATTTTTTCAATCACTCAATGGAATCCTATTTGAATTATTATATTGATCCAAATGGTTTTTTTTTTTAAACAAAATATAATTTTGTAATAATTAATCAAACTTACTTTAGCACGCCATTGTAACCATAGCTTGAAAATATCATTGTGACGACCACATTGGATTACTTTGTCACCGGTATCGTATTGCACGTCATAAAGTTTATCGGTCATGAACAAATATTCCGCTGACATTTGATTACAGCTAATTAATAGCCCCTGTAATTAAAAAAAAAAAGAAAAAAATAAACGAAGAAATGAGAATAAAGACCCATTGAAAAAAAAACATGGCTGATTTATGAAAATGTGAAAAATCGGACGTTCATTTTCACGCGATAAAACGTCGTCGAGGTAAATTTACGGACCTGTCGAGAGGGTTGGAGGGGTTGAAAAGGGGGTTAGAAAGGGGGTGGGAGTAAAGAGCTGCTTGCCTGGGTCGATACGGGCTGTTTAACACATGCGCACGAGGAAAGGGTGTTACACCGGTATTGAATTTACAAAATGGCGAATTCTGGGAAGGAGGAAGGGTGGAGTAGGGTGAGGTATCTACCAACCACCTGGATATTCCACCATTTCCTTTTTAGACTACCTGTTAAAAGGTGGGGGATATTAAACGGTGATTAGAGGGTAGTCGCCATTTTACTGGCTCAGACAATTAATCATATTATTTTCTTTATTATTAAATTGATTTTGCAATTAAGAATTAATGAATTATGAAATTAAAACGTTTGCACGTTTAATGTTCAATCTTAAAAAATTTAGCTGCTGATTTGATTAATTTAAAAAATTTATATGCTTTTGTTTTAATATTTCAATAATAATTCATTGTTTTTTGTTTTGTTTAATTGTTCTTTAAAATATTGGGAAATAAAATTTGATGTCTGGTTACACTTTAAGTTAGAATTAACAATTTCGTTTTGTTTTTTTACGGTAGAAGAAGGAATAATTTAAAAAAAATTAAAATAAACGTGAAGGATCAATACTTTGTTGTTAAATAATTCGATAGGAAGAAAGAATAAAATAATTTTGTTGCTGTTTAATTTTTGTTTGAAATATTATGAAGAAAAATTAGCTGTTCAGTTATGTTTTAGGTTAAAATTAACAGTTTTCTTCTTTTTTCTTACGATAGAGGGAGGTATAATTGTTAAAAAATCCAAATGTACATAAAAGATCAACATGATCGTTGAATAATTAAATAAAATGAAAGAATAGAAGAAGTATATTGATAGAATTATGAAAAAAAAACTGATCTACAAAAGAAAACAAAATATTTCAGTGTGGTACAGCCGGTGTACGGAATTTTAATATGAAAAGAGAGAAAGAGAGACGGGTGAGAGTGGGGAGTGGAAGGAAATTGAAAGACAGAGAGAGTTAGCAATAACTACTGCGATGTCTGGATGGTTGGTAGGTTGTTGGAATCGTTGGAGGGATAGACCCTCCAACAATCCAGCGGCACTTCGTCGGCAGTTCGCCGACGGACTATGGCAACATATGTTATCTCTTAGTTTAATTAAATTCCAGGAGTATGCGGGCACGTAGGTTCCAACCCCCTTCCCTTTCCTACCCTTCCTGTAACCCATGGAATGCCATAGCGTTCGTTGTGCGTTATGTCATCGCCCTTTTCTCAATGCCATTCGACACACGTCAAACCTCACGTCATTCCTGTACCAAAGTTTTTTTTTTTTTTTTTTTTACAACATCCTATGTAATCGTAAAATTTTTCTATCCCATGTTCGACGCGTCTATCAATCGATACGAAATTTTTTAATGTTCCTTTTTTTGATATAATAATAATAATTGTTTACTCACATCTTGTTTGAAGTGTATGGTTGAACATTGAAGCAAAGTTCCCATCAATTTGTGAGGATTCCACGTAACGGAGTCAGCTCTGTAAATCAAAGTTTAGAATTGTTGTTTATAGGAAATTTCATGAATGACAATATGAAGAAAAAAGAATAGGTGTGAAGTTTATCGAGGATTCTAGGTCGGAACTATCGTTCACTTTGACGCATCCTATCTGGTAACTGTCGAAGTTAGAGTAGACTATATAAAGGTTGACTGAAAAAGCTCAGTTGAGTTAGGCTCAGCTGGCTGACCCGTCAAACTTTTATCCACTCTCCCATAGGGACCAATAGGGGATAAAATATGAGTTATCTTCTTGTGCCCTTGTGTATATGGGTTTTACTTTCTTCCAAAAATGGGGGTTGTTGTGGGGGCTCCCCTCATCGATTCGAGTGAGAGAAGAGCTATTAATATAGCCACGGGATCGGATTTAACCCTCAGCTAACTTCACACATACACGTATACACATACCCTGTTTTAGCTAGGAGAGAAAACCTGCTGTTCTGTTGGGTATAACCCTTATTTAATCCAAGTAATCACGAAATTGTTGAAGAGGGAATGAGATAGGCTGAGACCTCTTTGGGATTGATGATACTTGACACCAATTTGTGGTTTAAACGTTTAACCGATTTAATTGATATTAATTAATCTGTTGTTTGTTTCTTTTTACTACGTAATTTGATTTATTGATATTTATTTGTTAATATATTTATCATCAATGAATAATTTTGTTTTTTTTTTATTACTGAGATTGGTAATACGAAAAATGTGACAAATGTGACATATGTGACAAATGTTATAGTTTACTTTTTGCAAATGACACGTATTTGTATTAAACGCATCATACAGGACCCTTTAATGTCTCCTCTTAACTATACTGTGGATGATTCAAGGACACTTGAAATATCCTGAAAGAGACTCGTGTCGACGACAGATACTACACATTTGTCATTTTTCGCTTTACTCATGGATGGACGATTTTCTTGTCCCTTTTATGTAGGGGTACAGGGATAGTTCAAATCTTCTTTTAAATTCCTTTAGTGTGATTTTTATATTTTTTTTTTCTTAGCAAAAACACGAGTATTAACATTTGTCAACGTTTAAAACACAAACTAATAATTATTACAAAATCAAATCACCTCAAATAATTAATTAGGATTAGTTTGAACTTAGCATTGTAACATGAACAGTTTACTTGGATTACTTTTTTTTATTTAAAAATATAGTCTGTAACTTTTAATGGATGTGTGTCAGTTAGATTTTACTTCACACGATTGTTGAAAATAATTGAAATTTGTTGTTACGTTTAAGAAAATAAGGTATACCTAATTCTCATGGAAATTGTGCATATACGAAGTTACGAGAGTGATTAATGCGATTCGTAGCTGGGGTTGGCGCTTGTACCAATCCTCTACACTGCCCTCTACCCAATCCCCTTCCCCCACTCTCTTTCCTTTTAGCTCGTCTTTCAAATTCGTTCCTCTTGCCAATCCCAAAAGCTACACGAAACATGGAACACGTGCATCGTATACACGTACCTATGTGTATCAGTATTTGCCTATTAATTACCATAATTATTATTGATACGTTTAATGGGAAAACACTAATTTATTGATTTGATTGAATAATTATCATAATTGATTATCGATTAGAACATTTGTGGATTTAATATTACAGAAAAAAAAATAAACAAATTATGTTAATTTATAGTAAAAAAGTGTCATGATTATTTAGAAGTGTAGAGGAATTAGGAACTTTCATTTTGTCATATGCATAAATGTTTTACAAGTATTTTATGGTTATTATAAAATTTGTTATATTATATTATTTTTGGATTAGATTATATTTGTTAATGTTCAAATAATCAATTATTAATGTCTAAATAAATTATTTAAAATATTAGATTATTTAAAATAATGTATTTATTTGCTAATTGGAATTAGGCATTCAAAAATTCATTGCTGCACATACTTGCTAATAATAAAAGAAAAATATATCATGAAATTTGAAAAAGATAAAAAAGCACTAGGGTTGGTGAAAGAAAAAGAAAACAAACGAAAAGTAAAAAACTAAAAAACCTAGTCATATATAGTCATGATATAGTCATATATAGTCACATCAGTTTCGTGTGTTTTCATTGAACGAACAAACAGTTTCGCATGAGAGAACTTTTACTTGTAATCATTAGTGACATTTTGACGTGGCAGGACTAAATCACGGTTCCTCTTTTAGACGAACGATTTTCTACGTAACATGTTCGTAGTATATGTTAGAATGTGTAGGAGAGGAAACGTATAGTGAAAAAGATAGACACACGGGATAGATAGAGTAAAAGAGAGAGAGAGAGAGAGAGAAAGAGAGGGAGAATCCTTTGTACGTGTTTAATCCAGCATTGTCGAGGCAGAGGCTTTTATTTCAAACTCGCGAAGTATGGTACAACTCACGGATGCTGTGGCGCGTCAATATAAGAGGAGAGTTCTGTTCAGCAAATGCGCTCCAGGGAACCGATCCAGCTGTTGCTCGTGTGCCCATAGACTTTCTCTTCTCGTTTGCCATTTTAATCAAGACCTTCAGGAAGAAGGAAGTACCGACTGACAAGTACAGTCCATTCAAAAAAAAAGGACAAAAAAATCTAGAATATATCAAAACCCCTACACCCCCTCTATTTGTTCTCAATAACCAGAATAATCATTCATCCAAAACCCCCACCACTTCTTTTTGTTTCGTTTTGTATCAAAAGAACAAGATAACATATATATATGTATACTTGATCAGTCATTTTATTAAATTGTTAATTAGAATTGTTTATTTTTTTTTTATTTTTTTTTGAATAATAAAATGGCAAACGATCGGATTTAGTTAACGCGGTTGAATATGTTTGACGCAATATGGGATTGGAATTTTTGTAAATTAAACAAATGATAGATAAAACTAAAACAATTTGAAATAGAAAAAAATTAGAAGACCTCGTAGTAGAATTTTTATTTTTAGGGTCACGGATTCTGTCTGTTATCGATTCGACTGGGGGTTGCAGATGCGTTCAGATGCAAATCGTGGATTAATCTCGGCATCCCTTGAGTTCACAGTGGCTTCCAGTTTGAACTAAACACAATAGCACGGAAATACACTGACCCCCATCATCTCGAAGCCAAACAGAAGAAGAAGAAAAAAAGAAACTATCTGATCGTACACCAATCGTAACTTGAAATTTTATTTAGGTTAGGTTAACACATGATCTTCTTTGATTCATAACCAAATTCGTAAATCATTTGATGAGTTTGATTTACAAAACAAAAAAAAACAAAAATTGGTTTCGTGTAATTGTCACAATAATAAATTCTCTTTTTAAAAGAAGTGTTTGAGTATTATCATGCAAAATGATATATCGAATAGGTTACTTGAAAGCCTATCTATAGTAGTATTGATTTTTGTATTCTATATATTGTATACCTAAGCCTCGTATTTTTTTGGTGCCTCTTGAAATCTTAGGATCCATAAAGCTAAGCCCTTAGGATAAACTATAAAACTCGTAGATCAAATTGAAAAAGAAAGAGAAAGAAAGATCAGCCCCAATGTTAATGCTAGTGAAGATATTCTATTGTTTAGGACTCACCGTTCGATGCCAGTCAATCTTGGGTGTCTGTACTTTCGGGATAAAAGCAAACCACCACCCCAAGCTGCCTGTAAAAATTCATACAAAAAGGAAATTATTATTTTATTTTATAAAAGTGTAAATATAGATTGCAGATATTCAAGTTTAAATGGTCCTTAAACAACGGTGACTTATAAATCCCACGTTTTCCCGCGATCAATTTGATTTGAATTGAAACCAACCGTACTAACTGGGGTTGACTGGCTATTCAACAGATTTTCACTTTCGCACATATATTATTTACGTTAAGGCTCTTTACTAAGCTTGGCATTTAGGTATTAACTCGTGAGAATTGTCATGAATTATTCGTAATACGGATAAAATAGTCGATTAAAGATCAATCGAAATTTTACTCACGTCTACGTGAAGCCAAAGTTTGTATTTCTTGCATATATCAGCTATTTCTGTTATCGAATCGAATGCACCAATGACGGTTGTACCAGCTGTTGCATTTACGAAGAATGGTATGTGACCTTTGGCTTTGCGTTCGATAATAAGTTCTTCCAATTTGGATGGAATTATTCTGCCACGTTCGTCGCTTGGTACCATGACACAATTGTCAGTACCCAATCCGCAAACAGCAGCGCAAGATTTCACGGAATAATGGCACTATTTTGATAACAATAATAATATAATGATTAATTGAAATATAAATCGGTCAAATTGTTTGAATTTACCTGATCTGACGTAAACATGACAAGTTGACCTCCTATAGATGACAATCCGCGTTCTTTGTACGATGGAAACATTTTATGTCTGGCTGCTAAAAAATGCGTAAAGGTTGCTGATTGATCCACCAGGCGCTAGTATCGAGTCACCACAATTCCAGCCAATAAGTTCTCTCATTTTTTGAAGTACCACGTTTTCCATTAAAATGAATACCGGCGCGATTTCGTAAGTGAACATGTTTGTGTTTGCAGTAGCTGTCAACCATTCGCCAGCCATCGAGATCAGGTCAAGACCGCAGGACAATTGATTGAAGAAGTGTGGGTGTCCTTATAATTCAAATAAATTCAACGAAATCTGTTAATATAATCCCCGAGGTTTGTGGATTTATAAAATGTGTTCTCAAATTGTTTCGTTCAAGTTTAAAATAATCCTGAACTATTGTCAAAAGTAACATTAACAAAAAAAGATATTATAAATCATTTTTTCTACGTCAGATGAATTTTTTTTCTTGCATGGAAATGAAGTATTCATTAAAATAACGATCGTGATTGTCGTAATGGCATTACTGTTAATGACATAACTAAAGTAATTAATAATGTTGACATGGCACGTGCTAAAAAATGTTCTTTAACCCTAGGTGCGAACCCTAATCTATGTTCTCTTGGACACTGGTAAAAGGTTAAATATAAAATAGTGTAGGGTTGAGTTAGATAGAAGTATGGGAGTGTGAGTGAGAGGTTTAAGCTCCTCGCTGAGTACGTTGTCATCCGCTTGGCTGAACATCGTGCACGGATCAAGTCTAATGCTTCTGTTTGATGGGAGTCTGCCTTCTGGTGTAGCCAGGGGAGAACATACTACCATCACTATTGCATATACGATAGTTGGATGTTCTCTCTTTTTCAATTTCTCATTCCTCAACACACACACAGAGAGACACAGGTCGTACCTTCTTTTGTTGTTCAGTTTCTTTATCGTTGAAAAGACAAGATTTCTTTGACGATTTTTTCTTTTTTTTTCTTATTCATAAGTTCTAATGACTATGAACTGTTAAACAATTGGCCAGACTTTTGGAAGGTTTGTTATTTGAAATAAAATTGAAAGAAGTTCATCGATAAGTTGTGAGGGCTGGGGGGGGGTGAGTAAGAATGTTTAATCTCACAGTATTAGGAAAGTAGATTGACGTTTGACAGGATCCTTTTAGGATTTTGGATGTTAAACCCCATAGTGTTTGGGGTTCAGTAAAGTGACGTTAATCTGGTAATTTTAGTCTTATTTCTAAAGTATCAATGCCAGTTACCATTGGATGGTAATTAGTTGTTTGAAATGTATTATTTACGATTGTATAACATTGATAGTATTTTTCTTCTTTTGTTTCGGATTCAGAAGTTGATAGGAGTGGGGTTGTTGGATAAAAAAAAAAAAAGGAAAAGTCACCCTCTGAAAATGTGATATTTCGTGCGATGGTATTCGAGCCGTTTGTCGCACTGTTATTCGCAATTATCTTGGTCTGGAGAATCGTGGCACGCGTCCGGTTTGGGGGAGAAGAAAAAGAATAAGAAGAAGGATTTCTTTCTTTCTTTCTCTTTAGTATCACAGGGAACATCGAACGGGAACATGGTCTGTTTAAGGGTGGAGTAGGGTCGATGGTCCGAAGCGCCCGCATTTTGCGCGTCACACGCGTCGCTGCTCGACTAGATTGTTTGCAGAGGCTCTCAAACTATGCGTTTATTCGTGTGGTATAAGATAGATGCAGGAAAAGCAAACATAGCTTTATGTCGTCCAAGTGCAACAACGTAAGCCGATTTTAAGAATTTTCTTGTAAACATTTGCTCTGGGATTTTTTTGATGAGATTTTGAAAAAAGATAGTTGAATAGTTTTGAAGATTATATTTAATAAGAATTTGTTTTGATTAGGAAATAATTTAGTAACTGGGTTATCAAATATTGTTTAGATTAGAAATTTATTTTAGTTAAGAATTTATTTTAATTACGAAATAATTTAGTAAGAAGATAATCAAATATTTTTTAGGTTAGGAATTTATTTTAATTACGAAATAATTTAATAAGAAGATAACCAAATATTGTTTAGGTTAGGAATTTATTTTAATTACGAAATAATTTAGTAAGAAGATGACCAAAAATACTTTTTAGATTAAAATATGTATTGTAGTAAATTTTTAGGTTAACTTTTATAAAATGTTTTTTATTATAAATTTGAAACAATAGTTGGTAATTAATTGAGGATAAATTAGATGTATTTTTCAGTGATTTGATTGAAATAATTTCGTTTGAACTACCTGGTTTTATATAAAAAAGAATTTCTTTCTTTTTTTATCGAGAATCATTCGATAAAATGATAAGAAATAGTTTCTTCTCAGTAGATTTCTTTTCACCGAGTACTCCCTCCGCGATTAGAGTCTTTCCTTTATCGTGGTATCATTTTCCAACTAATTTACTCCTGTCTTTCGTAGTGTGTTTGAAAGAAAGCGAAGTGGCTTCGTAAGCCAGGAGGAGAAAACCTGTTCAAAGCAGACCCTCACAGTGATATATTAGAACTTAGGATTTGTATGAAGAGAAGTGTGTAACCCTGGCTTAACGTTAATGCTGTATAATCAATCATATCGTTCTCAAGAAGGTGGATAATACTTAACAAATTTTTTCTTTTTCCCTTTTTTTTTATCTACGAGTACAATTTTTTTTACCAACGTTTATTTCCATTTATTAAACAACGAGAAACAATTCAATGCAAAATTCAAAAATCCAAATTAATTATACAACGATAAATACTGATAGCCATTTTAAATCTATTTGTTTGTAAAGTTTAGTTTATCATTAATTTTATGATTTAATTATTTATTTTTTATTATATATTAATGTTTTATGATAAAAATGGCAGACGTTTATTTAAGTTGCTGTTAAATCGCAAATGTTTGTATGCTTTTGTTGTTGTTGTCTGCATTTATATAAAAAAATAGGAATAACCATGGTCATTTAATTTCGAATTATTGTTCATACTTTAGGTGGGGGTGGGGTTAGGGGTAAATATATTTTTCAAACATTCCACGAATAGCTATCGATACTAATTTAAATTCCTTAGCTGTTATACCTACTCACCAACCTTTTTCGATGTTGGAGAATCGCAAAATAGGGGCTTTTTCCCTACGAACTGTATCGTTCTAGTCATCCCCTATGCTCACCCCTATTTACCGTTCCACCCTACTATCCAGCGAGGGAAAATCGTGTAGAAATGGCTCTTAATTACACCGATCTTATAGAATTCGCCACCCTGTAGTACGCAATGGTGCCACGTGTATTCACACTACCCTAGGGTAATTTTTTCTTATTTATTTTTTTTTACTAAAGGTATGAACTAACATTTTTTGAACTCTTTAATTCCTAAATATGCATATCCATTGTTATAATAATCATATTTATAAATGTATGTATATTTTGTTCACTCTATACGATATGCATGAAACATTTGTTTATAATATTGTTAATATAATTTGTTTATAAATTTATGATAATGCATTTCATCTTGTTGAGAGCATAATTAATCATAATATTTCTCGTTTATTTATTTATTCGATTTAGTTTGTTAACGAATGTTGTTTAGAAAGAAAATTTTGTTTAGTTGAATCTTTGAAACGTTCGAGTATAGAAGGTGTCTTCAAAGTTTGAAACTTGTCAAATGGGAAACATCTGTTCACCCAAGTTATTTACCCTAAAGCTATCGAAGAAACTAGAACTATTTGTTTCCGATAAAACAAGGAAAGTGTGGTTAAAAGAAAAATTAAACAAAAGATATTTCGTAATTTGGTTTTTTAGGTTATACACCAAAATCTTTTCAAATTACTTTCAAATCATAAAAAGTAGAACAAGAAGAGACACATTTTTCACATATTTGATAAATAATCTTTTGAAAATTTTTATAATCTTTACAATTGACACATAGTTCATAATTTGAAATAATTTATTATTATACTTTCTTTTGGCAAATATCATTTTGACAAATTTTATCCCCATAGTCCGAGTTTGATCGATCGAATATCGTCAGACAGGTTATTTCATCATCCTTCAAATGAAAATCCAACATGAATGCAGTCTTTCAAATTTGATAGTCATTTATTTCTAATCTTCATATTGATCTACATAAAAAATATATTCTACGTAATTCAAATATTATTTTACTTGAACAAAAAAAAATTAATTCGTCAGAAAATAACTCAACTTTTTTATTACCAAATCTGTTCAAACGTATTTAACAATTGACTTTGTAGTTTAAAGTAACATTACAAAATGAAGTTAAACTTAAAATAAAGTAGTTTAAATTTAATTGGTTTAATTTGCATAAATTATTTTATTAACATTCAATGTTTAATTAAACAAACCCCTAACGATATCTTACATGAAAAATATTTTTTATATTTTTTTGTGAACGTACGTGAACGTATGTGAACTTCATGTGTGTTTTTTGTACACCTTAGTGGATCAAATTGTTTAAACAAAAAAAAAATAAAATAGTAAATTTGATAGATAAAATGTAGAATACAGAATAGAAATATTTGAAGATGAAAGGGTCTTCCTTTTTTTTCTATACTTGTGCCAGAACATAATCTAATAACGAGTTTTTGTCAGCACGTATATCAAACTTAGACGTGCCCTTACGATATCAGAGGGGTTGACTACTATTCCACCCTTCATCCACCCCCGACCCTTTATTTCTCTCTCTCTATCTCTCTTTTGGTATCGTTCGATAACGCAGAGACGACGTTGGCCAGATTTCTGGCCTAACTTTGGTTAGGCTCTTCCATTGTGCATTAGCATCCATTCAGGTTTGGTAATCGAATCTCCAGGACGAGATTGGCGAACTTTTGTGGTTGTCTATGTGGTGGTTGACTTTCTAAACGTTATTGGTATCTTATCGATTACTATCATTCATTCCTATCATCTAATATATTTTTTTTTATTATTATTATTTCTTTGTCAAACGAATTTAGATGATCCCTTGTTAAGGTATTTTAATGTTTTATTATTTATTAGCAATTTATAATGTTGGTAAATAAGAATTATTTTACTTTTTCTAAATTTGTTATTGCCTAATCGTTTATTGTTTATTTTATGTTATTTTTATTTGTATTATATATATATATATATATATATATATATATATATATATATATATATATATATATATTATGTGTGTTTAATAAAAAGGGTTGTGTGAATTATTTTACATTTTGTTACAAATATTTTAATTAAATTTATATATCTTCTTTGTACTATAACAATTTTTTATTTCCTGATAAATTTTTCCATCCCCCAATTATATTTTTTATTTAATTGTTTTGTGAATTATGTGTTCAACAAAAAAGAACTTTGATTACGGAACATAGCAATTTTATTTTTCATTAAATTTTGCAATATCTTTGGTTGCTCATTTTTCAATTTAGTTTAGTTTTCTATTTTTCCGAGGGTGAGAGTTTGTTTTTTATCGTGAATGTGTCAAGAGGGTTGGTGAACGTCCGGAAGCATCTTTTTAGGAAGCTTATCTTCATCTGTTCAACCCCACTCCACTCCTGATCCCCACCCTTCAACCAACTTGGCCGTATGCTAAATTGAATATGAAATTATGTGGTTTATCACCCTCATGGATTGAGAAGTATGATAGTGGTTTGAAGTATACCGGTAGCTGTCATATTTCTTTTTATCTCGTCCTACTACCTTTTTCTTTCTTTTTTTCTTATCTTAATCTTTCTATAAATTATCTTCTTATATAGATAGAACCTTAAATAAATCGACAATAATCGTGTACTTTTGTAAAAATTCTATTTCCTATTTAAATATCAGAAAAAAATGTTTGCAAAATAGGATTGAATTAAAGTTGCACCAATAGTATCAAGGTCGTTACAAAAATTATCACGTAACAATTGGAAAAATGTTCCTAATCCTAAAGAATTTAATTTAAAATAAAATTGTTTTTAATTTTGAGTTTTTGTTGTTGTTGTTGTTGAAAAGATTTGATCAACTTACCAGTTCTGACTTGATACTTTAAAGTTGTCGAACAGTCGATTAATAATCGTTGTAGGGTGAGCCCAGTGTCAGGAATCTCGAGATCAAGTAAATGAATCATGTCAGATGGATGACGAAAATCAAGGACCTTTGCGTTACGATCATTGGTTGATTTGATGTAATCCAATAGGATGTCCACCACCTTCATCAAGAATTCTTTCGTCGCTGGATAACTTTCGGCATTGTGAGGCAGGATGTCTGAATAGCAAAGAATTCAAAATACGCCATGCATGAAACTTTATTTAATTAATCATTTCATAACAATTATAATATTTACAATTATTTTTAATATTTTTTTTTTCTTCAGTTTGCAGCAGTTTCATTCAATTTTTTTTTCCAATTTAATTCATCACTGACCCACAGAAACAATATCATTCTCTGATTGTCATAATCAAATGAAATCTGTGTTTTAATGAATTATTTTATATTTGAAAGAAAAATTATGATAAATTTGATGAAAATTAGATGTTCTATTAGGTCCTCTTTGATTTTTGCGTGTTGAATAAAAATGATATTCAACCTACCGTCGTGTGTTCATATCGTTCATCCTCCATTGAAACGTTACGGATTTAAAATGATTTCACCTCATCAAACAATTGAAAGTATAGACCTATTTTGACACACTCTCACTTGTTTGGTGGGATGACATCATCTTCGTTATCATCTTCACCTTCTTTCTGATCTCTTCCAAATCTTCATCTTCACATTTCTTTTTTTTTTTTGTATTATGTTGAGAGACGTTTATATTTTTCTAAATTCTAACCTCACACATTAATTTTCATTCATCAAATTCTGATTAATTCAATGATTGAACAATCATCATAATTTTGTTTAAGAGTGTTTCTCTTAAAAGAAAAGAGAAAAATAAGATAAAAAGAAAGTAAATATATAGATCATTTAAATGTGCTTCTACTATAATCCTTGGTAGATTGGCCTGTCCTTCTATCTCAGGCTAACCATAATGTATCCCATAGAATAAAACACCCCTCTCGTTTTCCATTGCATTAACGTGATCCCTTGGATAAACAGAATACTGACTTTAAAATCCCTTGTATACGTGTTTGTGCACACTCTTCACACTTCTTTTTTTTTTTTCAATTATTTTTCAGTATCAACAGTTGTTAAATTGTTGAACAAATTATCAGTTCAGAGTCTTATTAAAATCTAACCAATAATTCTAACATGTTAAATCAAACAAACATTAAATGTTGTATAATTTAATAACAATTATTATTATGTTTAATTACTTTCATTGTCGGAAAATTGTTGAAAATGTTATATGGGGGTTTATAAGAATGATTTGTAGGTAAGGTTTTCTTTATATATGAAGTAATAAGAACAAATTTGGGTGGTATGATTCAGAAAATTTTTGAAGGAAACATTTAGGTGTATATACATTTAAAAAGTATTTCTTTCAATGATCATGAAAAAGAAGAAGTTGAAGAAGAAGGGTGCTGAATAATGTTTCATCCAATACGAAAGTAAGGGAACATTGAACCTGATGGCAAATCGCTTTGAGCCTTTGGTTAGACAAGGGAAATCCTCGGCTTCCAACGGTTGGGATCTGGCTAATCCTACCCCATCAATCTAATGTCCAAATGCTATGGTTTCTCTATTTCACTCACTAAGTTTCTTTCTTTCTTTTTCTTCTTCTTCTTCTTCTTCTTCTTCTTCTTCTTCTTCAAAGTTTATGGCACTTATCAAAGTATAAATAAGGGAAGTAAATCTTTTGTTTAATTTTATAAAATAAGAGACAATTTATAAATTCATCGTTAAAACAATTGGATTTATTTTCTAACGAATTGTTTTTCTTTTTTGTTTATTGTTAAGATCAATTTTATGGCCAGTTGTTGTAATCGTTTTGCACCAGATGTTTATCTTAACCCCTCAGAAACTTCCTAGCTTTAATGAAAACGATTCTTCTAGGGGTTAAAGGGGGAGTGGCTTATTATAAGTGGCAATTAGTTCTTTTGTTCTAGATATTTACAAGCTTCCCAGATTATGAGATTCATTTATAATTGGATAATTTGTAGATAATTAAAATGGGTTATGTTCTCGAAAAAAAAAAGATAACATATTTCTTATCAGAAATTAAACTTAAATACTGCATTAAAGTAACAACAAATGAATTATTTATAAGGATTATAATTGAAACTTTTACGAGTAGAAAAATATTGAAAGATAAATGTTAGTTCGTGACCATCCGTCGGTAATCAAGGATTTTGATTATTAGCATTTAATAAATTGTGAAGGAGGATAGAAAAGAAAAGAAAATCTTTGAAAAATTTGAATATGGAGTTGACGTGACATAGAAGATGATACCTTATCGCTATCCAACACTTGGCAATGTGCAAACACGAGACGTAGACTTGAAAACCCTTCTCTTTCTCTCTCTACCCTTTGTACCCTGCGGCGTGTAATCTGTCCTCAGCCACTCACCGCCTAGGAAACTCACTCTCTTCTGATTCTAAATCCTCTATTATTATGCACCCCTTCGATGAAGCCGCAAGCTTCACGAAATCACGACAATATTGTCCACCTATTGAGGATTTTTATTCTTCCTGAAGTTAAGGGATCTCTAAGTTTTTGTTTCCTTTCAAACACGAGTTTTGAAGATTTTTTTTTTGTGGTTTTCAGATTAATTGTAATTCATTTTTTCATAATAATTTTAAATGATTTTCATGCTTGTTTGAGGTTAGGAAATATTATGATCATTGAATATGCAATTAGATTTATAAATTATTATAAGTATTGTGTGTTCGAACGATTTGATTTTTGATGTGAATATTGAGGTTAGGAAATATTATAATTATATGAATAAATATCAATTTTACTTACATTAATTTAAGGAAAAATGATATTTATTGGTACGCAAATGAAGATAAATCTAAATAAATAAGTACAATAATGAAATTTCGTTTAACTTACCCGAGTATTTGAGGTCACAGTATTCCCTGGATAGGGAGTAGGTATTTTCGTTACTCATTAGTCTTGTGGGTGAGTGCGTCCTTGCAAAATTCTGTAAAAATACAAAACAAACAAAAAAAAAAAAAAGAACAAAAGAAAATAATTATAATACATATTTTATATTTTATAGAATAATATACACATAATTGCAAAAGAAACAATATAATAAATCGTTAGAATAATTTCATTTGATTTTGACTCTTCATTTGATCCTGAATATTATATGAATGAAATTTCTATTAAAATGATGATTAGGAAATAATTAATGATTATGATCAAAAATGATATGATGATAAACCGAGATTTACGGATGGTCTTACATATAAGTATTCCTTGATAGCTGTGATTTTAGTGCCGATCATTTGCACATTGTCCATGTCTCTGCTTGTGTCCCTTCGCTTCAGTCCCTACAACAGTCAAGTAAGATTTTCCGCTTCAGTCTTCGCTCGATTTTTTTTTTTAATTATTTGGTTTTTTTTTTTATATTTTTCTTGTTGTCTTCAACGTCAAGCTCGAGCTCGCCAAGATTATTTATTATTTTATTCTTTTCTGTATTTCATTTGGTTGAACTTAGATTGCATTTGTTTCGAAACCAAAAAAAAGAAAAAGGTAATCGTCGAAGAAATTATTTTTTTTTTATTATTGTTATTATATTTTATTGTTGAATTTTTATTTGGAGAGATATTATTTTGTTTATTTAGCAAAAAGCGAGAAGAAAAAAACGGAGAGAGAAGAAGAGCGACCAAAAAGAAACATGGACAGAGAGAGCAGACCTTATTTGTGGTGGTGGTGGTTGTGGTGGTGTTGGTAGTGGTGATATATATATATATATATTTATTTATAATATCGTAATCATTTTATATATTTCTATCTGTTCTATTTTTTTATCTATTCTTTGGAGCATATTTTAGTTTTGCTCTCTGAACTGATTGATAGAAATTCAAAGAATTGTAAATCGCAAAATGGAGGTTTTGTGGGGAAAAAAAGAAAAATTAAAACATTAGTGTGATAGGATTGTGGATAAACGTGCAAATTAAAACGAGTTTTATGTTCGAATGAAATGATTTCAATGATTTTATTAATAAAATTCTGTTTATTAACCCTTAAATGTAGAAAATAAATTAATTTAGTTTTATCTCGTTTATAGGTTAGGAATTTAGAGATTTTTCATTTAAAAGTGAAGTAGTATGCGTTTGCTGATAATAATTGTGTGCATGCATATATTAAATTGAAAAATTCTTATTTTTTAACAAGTGTAGAATTTTTATAAATTTATGATTATTAATAAAATATATATTTACAATTTTTTGCAATATAAATATTAATAATGAGTTCGCAATATTTTTTTAAATAGATTATTCTACATGGGTATTTAAATGTTTTATTATTTTATTTAATAAAATAGAATTCATTTGAAATTCTATTTGTTTAAAAATTATTAATATTTCAGTAAACATTTTCCTAACCAAATACACGAAAATCTTTTTAAAAAAACAATTACATATCCAATTCGAAGAATTTTATTATTTAAATAAGAATTATTTATCCAACAAACAACCCCTAATTAATTGAACAATCCTTCCCATAAAATTTTCTACGAACAAATTATTAAATCCTACATTAAAGGGTTATCAAATATCAAAAACTACGAAGCAATAAAAAAAAAAAAACCAGAATACAAAAAAAGCATAACCAGCATATTTAGCTAACAGTAATAAAAACTTATCAATAATAAAAAGCCAAAAAAAAAAAAAATATCAAATAGAATAATACAAAAAAATTATAACAAACGTTCTAACCTTACTTATCCTCCGAAGTGGTTGGTTGTCCTACTCAGAAAAAAATGGACGATGTCTTCGTTTTACTAGACGAATAAATGATTAGAAATTCTATGAGAATGAATAGAATAGGGTGATAGATTTGGTTATCACGAGTTGATTTAAGTAGAAACGATAAAGACGACGACGACGACGACGATGACGACGACGGGGTTAGCTTCAGGGGTAGTTTTCGAAGGGACTGCTTCGAGTCGAAAACTCCTGGACGACTCTCGAGTCTCGGCCTGACTCGGCCTGCCTCGAGTATGCCTGACCCAGTTTCCTCCTTCAGTATTAACCCACGCACGAGCGTGGGCATACCAAAGACCAAGGGTGGGGTTGTTTTTGCGTGGGCGTGGCCAACCAACCAACCCCCGTAACCATCCCCCTCGTATTTCTCAACAGACATCAGGATTGTTGAACCAGCGGGGGGTGAGAGGAAGGGCTAGGGGAAACGAAGGGAAAGGAAGGGGTTAGAGTGGGGGTGAATTCGATGAATCGTACTGGTTTATACGAGGGCGTTTCCTACAGGCGTGTTCATATTCGACCAATCCTAAGTCATTCCCCTGACACGTCAGAAGACATTACACGCGTAAACGTGTCGAAATGTATATTTTTTTTTGGTGTTATCTTTTTTTCCATTTGCATATGTGTGTGTGTGTGTGTGTATTGGGTTATATTGTTTCAATCCATGTTTGTTGTTTCTTTACTTTTCAGTACCTAGTCATCTTTTGAATGGATTTTTTTTCACAATAATTATTATTATTATTTATTGTTATTGTGATTTTTAGGAATGGATTGGTTTCATTTGATCTGTGGTAAATTTTGGTTAAGGTTCTTGTTACATAAGTGATGTGTACACTTTAATAAAAATTAAGAATCAACAGATGTAACTAAACCGGATTGTAGGTCAGTACGAAAGATTTATGAACCTAGTCGTATAGAAAATAAATGATAGAGAAGATTATAAAAAAAATAAAAAATAGTATTCGATATTAAAGAAGAGTAAGGGATGGTGGGATTGTGGAAAATTCAATTGCTGCTGACCGTACCCGATTTCTTGGCTGGTAAATATCACGACGCTTGCGTGGTAAAATTTTCAACTTGTGTTTGATAAAATGAGAAAGGGATGGAAAAGGGTAAGAGGAGAAGTAAAAGAGGAATGAAGAAGAGAGATAGAGAGAGAGAGAGAGAGAGAGAAAAAGATAGTGAACACGTAGGAAGGACAAAATGGACGGCAACCAATCGTGTACCAGGCCAAAATGGCCGTCGTTGAATTTAATCAATACCTTGACTCCGTCCTTCGTTGTAAAGAGGAGGAAGAGGAAAAGGGGTTGACGAGGTATAGGTGGAGATGGTTTAAAGGAATGGTTAGGTAAGGGGTGACGTGGTGGACCTAGAAAAGGGGTATGAAGGGCTAAAGGAACGACGTAAACTATTATACTTTCGACCCGTGTAAATGTTCACGTAGATGTACCACTACCGAGGTCGATATACCTTTGTCTTTCCACGTAACTCCCATTATTTCTTCTATCTTACAATACACTGTTGAAAGATTGAGAAAGGAAGATTGAGAAAATGTTCACTCTGTCTTGGATTCATTACTTTTACGTTACTTTTATATATGTTTCATTCTATTTTATTCAGTTTAAGTTATTACTTCAATTGTTACCTAAAAATTTAATATTAACAAGACAACCTAGGGGTTGGATACTCGTCAGGTGTTTTTAGATTGATTTTATTTACCCATAGATTGGTTCAAATAAATTCTATGTCACATGTTTGTATGGTAAATGAGGTTAGGAATATTAAATTAGTTTGTATGATTCAAAATGTTATGTTGTTCATTTTGTTTTATAAAGATTATTGGTTTTTGATACAAGTAAAAGTTAGGGCTACAGTTAATAGTAAAATTTAGATTATTTTTTATTTAAATAAATGTAATATTTGATTTAATAAATTACATAATATTAATTTAATTAAATATACCATAAAAAAGAACATCAAAAGTGGGACAAGTTATCTGATTGAATAATCACACTTTTACGTAACTATTTTATGACTAAACCTTGATGAAATCTTTTCAAAAATATTACTTTTAAAAAAATTCCAATACAAAATACGAAAAAGAAACAATAAAAAGGGACAAGTTACACGTGTGCGAGACAAAGTGTGTCGAGTGTTATTTAAGAAGAATAAAAAAAGGGAGAAGAAAATGAGAAGAAGAAGAAGAAAAAAAGATTGAAGGTAGAAGACAAGGATAAAGAATAATAGAAGGGTGGAAAGAGTCGATGAAGGGGTCGTTTTTGCGTGGATGGTAGGAAATTGAGGAGGGGTGAGGGAACAGGGAGAGAGAGAGGGAGGGTGGAAGAGGGTAGTAGGTCGGGAGGATTTAATGCAACCACGAACGTTAGATCGATCGTACACTTTTTTTGTACTTTTTTTGTTTTCCTTGCTTTCTTCGAAAGAAAATGTAAAAGAAAAAGATGGAAATAGTGAAAAGGGAAAGAAATGAGAAAAGAAAAATCTTCTCTCTCTCTCTCACTCTCTTTCTCTCTTTCTCTTTCTTTTCTTATATTTTCTTTTTTCTTTTTTTCTCGCATCTTCTCGTCGAAAGTTTAAATCGAGCCGACTGTAACCGGAGGGCTCATCGTGGAAAGAATTCACTGGCGGCATCTGTTCTGAATTTCCATTCTCCATTATCGTGAATTCTAAAGAAAAAATAAAATTGTTTCTAAAGTAAGAGAGAAAGAGAATTTAGGATTATCAAAAAAAAAAAAAAAAAAGAAAAAAACAACATTCTTCTTATTATAAATTTGTTTAGTACTAAACTTTTTAGGTTAACTTTTTTATACAACTGCATATAATTACTTACTGCACACCCTGTCTATTATAAAGGTAAAAAAAAGAAAAACAGAATACATATATTTGAATGTAAAACAAAGTTTACAAAAGTGTTTTATAATAATTCTTATAACAAATTAATAATAATTCGTTTTATTTTGTTTTTAGGTTATGTTTCGTAAAATTATACTTTTTTAAGATCAAACTTTTGATTTAATAATTTAAATATTTTCATTGACATCTTGTAAATTGTTTTAAACGATAATGTGACAAATAAAATACGATGGTATGAATAGTTTTTGTTTAAAAGTGAAGTTAGAAAAATCAGTTAATCAATTGGAAGACATTAAAAGGAAACTTTTGTTGCGGTTTGACTTGTTTGTTGTTTTTTTTTTCTTTCTTAAAATTACGTGCTTAGGGTCTAACTTTTGGCAGGAGTAAAAACTTGAAAGCACATCCTTTAGATTTAGAACGATTTTACGAGAATGGAATACGAAATACGTGTTTGCCAAAATAAGAAAAAGAAAAAGAAAAAGAAAAAAGAAGATGGAAGCCGAACAAAGTGCATGCTCTAGATTTTACGATAAGATTTCAAACCTTTTATTCCAGGAACAATTTATTGAAACATGTAACATCGAATTACTTTGTTAAGAATAATAAATAAACGATAAACTTTGATTTAAAAAAAAAAAAAAAAAGGACCGATTTGTCCGAATTTTGATCGGAATCAATTCGTTTGGGAAAATTTGTTGGACTTTAGATCATTTTGATTGTTGCATCGTTGAGACAAAGGTAAATAATTTAGGATAAAAATCGTCTGTATTGATTGATAAACAATTGATAATATGGATAATTGAAAAAAAAATGAAGAAACGAAAAAAAAATACAAGAATAAAATACAATTTGTGTCAATTGAATTACGTAGTTGACGTGTATATTACGTCAAAATAAAATAGTAACTCGTTGAATTTATCTTTTCCCTTTATCTTTTAACAAAAAAAAAAAAAAAGAAAAAAAAATACAAAATAAAAAAAATATTTAATCCGATAACATTCAGACTTACGTAGCAAGTAAATAACTTGTTTTTTTTCTCTTCCCCTCCTTCCCCCTCACCCTTTCACGTTTTGTATGATGGAATTGAAGTTTTCAAGGACGTTTATAGTAGTAAGAATTTTTTTTTTGTTAAGATTTATTGATATATATAATAACAGATTACAATTCTAAAGAAATTCAAGTATTTATCATAATGTTATCAAATTTGTTAATACGTTAAATACTTGAATATTAACATGTATGTGTTGTTATAATGTTGATGAATTAGTATTATTAATCCTCTTAAAAATGAGAGAAAAAGATCTTTTATAAAAGATATCACACACGTCTTATAATGAATTTATTTTACAAACAATTAATACTCGTTGTTGATATACGACGATACCACCCTACGCTTATGAAAACATGTTGGTTATCAATTATCATCATTGATCAATTGATTTGACGTTTCTATATTTTATCGAATTTTATAACAATTTATCTAGAATCGATACGTCGTGCAATTACTCATGATCATTCAGTCTGTTGAAACGTTATTGTTCGGATAATTACGTTCTTTATCTAATTGTTAATTTGTTCAAAAAGTGTAGTTCAATTTTGTATAAAGAAAAATTCAATTTGTTTCTACAGGTAAGACAAAGGATTAATTTGTTCGTTAAATTACAAAATTATAGGAAGTATTTGATCGTAATGATAATTTTGATTGGTATAATTATTTTAAGAAATGTTGCAATTGAAGTTTATTATAGTTTGGGTTTATATTGATCGTATTGTCATTTGATTGAACGCATTCTAGCATGCTTTATCTGTAACAAACATTGCCAATGGTATCTGTATTAGCTGGTATGTCACGTAACTGTTAGATATGTCAGATTTCTATCGTCATAGTTAGTTCATGCTTCAGCTACTAGAAACTTCAGTTTATCTTAGCTGTGAATACGTAAATGCTATCGATTTAGTTCATGAAATTGTTCAATACAAATGTCAATTGATTATTAAGGTTGTACTATATTTCCAAAACCCAATGAATAATCTAAAACAAAACAGAATAATAGATAATTAAACTTATTGCAAATGTAATTTAAAATTTACTTGAGCTAAGTTTTACTAAATTGTCTTCAATCGTTAAATAAATTTATAATCATGTAAATTTAATTGGGTGGTTATAATTATAAATAATTCCAAATTTCGTTCAATGCTTAATTTTCTAAAAATAAAATCAGAATTCAGTGCTAGTGATTGCATTTTTTAAACATCTTTTTCTGAGATGACTACAACCATTCGTTAAATTTATGCACAAAATGTGATCTGTTTAAAATAAATTCAATTTAAAGATATCAATCGTAAATTAAATCCACAGAGTAACCTAATTCTATAATAAATGATATTTCAAATTTACATTATCACATAATCCTAAATTGAAATAATTTCACAGTGAAGTTTTAATTTAAAATTTGTTTCATATTAAAGATGACAATTGTATCCAACCAATTAACAAAATAAACTTCATGGAATATTTTTACTTCTGAAAAGTAAGCCAACAAAAAAAAGAAATATATCCATTGACCAGACTAACCCAAATTCAGTGAACAATATCGAAAAATAGGGGTGGGGGATGCTAGACAAAATATTAGATTAAAAATGAAAATCTGATTAGTTCTTAAAAAGAACTAATAAAGTATAAAACAAAGTATAATGAAAGTAATAAAGAATAAGAAGAGAGAAATGTAGAAACAAAGAAGAAAGTTGTAGGAGAGGGGGGGGAAATAGAGGTAAAGAATTGAGAAGTGGGGTAGAAAGGGGGGGGTAAAGTTTTGATATTGATTAGCCATCAGTTTCAGATGACGCCTCTAACCTGGTGGGTGTTGCTGGCAACGTTATTCGGCCACGCCAGGATCGTCCCGGCAAGGATTTACGAAATTGAAAACGCATGCGCCATTTTGTGCCGCGCCGAGAAACTGCTGCTGCTTCTTTCAGAATTGAACAACGAAAAGGGGAAATTAGTGGAGTTTGATAAAGTGGGGGAAAAGGAGGGGAAGAACGATGACGATGAAGAAGATCTGTTGGAAGGTGGGGAGGTGGAGGAGGGTGGGGAGAAGGTGGTAGTAGTGGGAGAGGAAAACTACGACGTGATCCACGTTACTTCTCAGTTTGTCGAAGGCCTTCGTGTTGGTGGTGGCCTTCATCGTCATCCTCGTCATCGTCGTCGTCCTCCTCGTCGTCGTCGTCGTCTTGGTGATGATGATGATGGTGTTGTAAACGATCATAATCATAATCATCATGACCATCAACAATTGTTATTAAACGATTATTGTTTAACATCGAATAAAATTCGATTACATTGTCAAGATTTTTTCATTAATCTTCGAAATCGTCAGGGATGCAATTGCCAATTGTTCAAGTCTTCTTCAACAATACGAAAGAACCTAATCGGGGGAGGAATTATCAATCGAGACGATTCGAACAAATTATTGGACGTATCCCAAAAACAACAGCAACAGCAACAACAACAACAACAACACCAACAATTTCGACAAGTAGTTGTAAAAGAAGAAGAAGAAGAAGAAAAATTAGAAGAAGAAAAAACGTTTTTTATTGGTGACGATGAAAATGATGATGAGAAATCCAAAAGAATTGTCATCGATCAAGGATCATCATTATTATTTACCAATCAAAATGGAAACGAATAATCAAGAATTGGTAAGCAGTGCACCAAATAATCCAACAGATTCGGATGAGATTGACTGGGATATGTGGTGCATGGCACAGTGCGATATCGGCCATGGGGGAAGTGCCTGCGAGTGTGACATCATTCCTTGAATTTTTATTCCTGGTTCCTTTTTTTTTATTTTTATTTTTATATATATTTCAAAACAATTATTAATGGAAGTATGACGAAGAAAGAAAAATGATAAACAAAACTACTATATATATATGTATCTTTTATTTTGAATCTTATGATCTAAACAACTGAGGGAATATAAAAATTATGGCAAGTTTTTTAGTTTGCCTGTTATCGGATACGCCAGAGGAATTTACATATCTCATAGATGATATATATATACACACACATATATATATATATATATATATATAATATTATAGGCGTGTCTAGGTCACACACAGTCACAGTTTGATCATTAGAATCTTAACTGAGAATGTTGTTCTTCTATCTATCTATCTACTTATCTATCTATATCTATTCATCTATCTATTCTATCTATTCAACTAATCTATCTATAAATGTATACGTATACATGTAAGTTTGTTAAGTAATTAATTAATTTTGATTTTGATCACAAATGAATATACATTATTTATTTCATATACAATATTTTCCTTGTTTATTTAAATAATTATTTCTTTCCTTTACTACTATCGTTTCTTTTTATTTTATTTTATTTTATTTTATATACACTACTTTAATTATTTATTTATATGCTGTTTATTTTTGTTGTTAATATATTACATTTTTTTTTTATGATAAGAAATATATTGATTTCAATTAACGTAGTTTAATTTTAATCGTACTTTAGATCGGTAAGAATGTTACGATAGGTCGAGTTCACACGTCGAAAAATAATCATGCGAATTGATCGATGAAAATTACACATTTGTTTTCATAATTGATAAAAAGAATCATATATATATATATACAAAATGTAGACACACACTCATGCACACACAGATAAACATACATAGATATATGTAAGATGGCAGGACAAATTTTGGATGTGTGAACACGAGTCTCTGGTTCCGAGAAATGTGTGTATTATGCAATAAATGATATTTATGTAAAACGCGATTAAATTGTAACGTTTAACGTTAAATATTAATCGTCAATTAAATTCAATGAATAATATAATTATTGTATCGTGTGTGATTGTCAATTTTTAACTTTTACACAAAATCTAATTCGAGTATTTTCAATAATAATATAATTATAATCAACTAATGTGTATATATATATATATATAGTTTTAAGATTAAAATTTAGAAAGAGTATAATAACAAAATCCAAGTCTTCCATTATGATAGTTTATTTTATTATTAATTAATATATAAGCTT
This sequence comes from Polistes dominula, assembly GCF_049000335.1. Classification (NCBI taxonomy): domain Eukaryota; kingdom Metazoa; phylum Arthropoda; class Insecta; order Hymenoptera; family Vespidae; genus Polistes; species Polistes dominula. Next base: position 2,219,069 of record NW_028300880.1, on the reverse strand, counting down.
AACACAAAATCAATTCATCCACTTATACGTGTATTAATTTATAAGAAACAAATATTATATGTCTGTGTATTTTCATCGGCGAAGAAAATTATTTTAAATTTCAATTTTTTCTATCTATCTAATTATCAATCTATAAATCTGTCTATCTATCTAACTATCTATATCTTCCTTTCTAATGAAAAAAAAAAAATTAAATTAATCATATAAGTGAGATAAGAAATGTGTACAAAATATACGTTCGTTAATTTTGCGCCGTTAATAAAAAAAAAAAAATGAAGTTGTGACGCGACAATAAGATGTAGATTTTAGAATGCCTATGGATACGATGTAACGTTAACCTTTTTTCTATTTTTGACAATCGCAAATTATACTAGCACGACATGAGTCTATTCGTTAATATTTCATTTATGATAATCAATTTTATATATATAACAAATTTGTTGAAAACAAAATATATATAATAATTATAGTAATATTTTTCTATACATCAAAATATTCTTACAATATTTTAAGGTTCGGAAATTAACAATTTATGTTTAATATAAAATCTGCTTTATATTATTTTATTTATTATTATGCGATGGTTAAAAATAAGGTTAAGGTTAGCGATCCAATAATTCATTAATTAGGCTATACTTTTAAGAAAACAAAAATAACTTGTAAATATATTCATACATTATATTGTTAAGGTAATTATTTGAAAAGGAGATAATACGGGGTATCAAATAATATATTTCACAAATATTATATATAATTATTAAATTACAATATCTCATTGTAATATCAATACATGATACATAATATAATGTTAAGTATAACTTTAACTTTAACTTTAATCTTAAATTTAATAATAAATCAATTCGTTAAGTAAACCAAATCTAAGTGAAGGTAATTTCATCTTTCTCATGTCTATAAAATAAAACTATTAAAATAAAATTAAAAAATCATGTGGGCAGATCACACGTGTTAGAAGTGAAACCTCCGAAAAACTAAGTTTCGAGAGAATGAGACGACTGCAGAATATTAGGAGTAGGATAATTGTAGGGTTTATTTGTTATAATATTATTATTATATTATTGTTATCACATTCTAAAATTATTATACGTTTTATTGAAAACACATATAAATAGATAACATATTACACAGCAAGCAAGTTCTCAATTCAAAGAAATAAGATGAGTTGCTTCTGGTAACTAAAAAATGCATGGTAACTAAACACCTCTGTTAGTGTAGTAATTACCTCTATAGTAAGGTTTTTTCCGAAAAGTAGTGAGGTTTTTTCCGAAAAGTAGTGAGGTTTTTTCCGATAAGTAGTGAGGTTTTTTTAATAAAGTAGTGAGGTTTTTTCCGATAAGTCCGTAGGGTCTTTCCGATAAGTCCGTAGGGTCTTCCGATAAGTCCGTAGGGTCCTTCCGATAAGTCCGTAGGGTCCTTCCGATAAGTCCGTAGGGTATTTCTGATAAGTCCGTAGGGTGTGTTTAATTAGGCCTCGTAGAAGAGTCTCGTAAACAAGACTCGTTAAAAAGCCTCGTAATCGAGTTTCTTGTATTTACAAACTTTTCTATTTTATTGAAAAATTAGTATAAATTTTCTAATTATGCAAACATTATAATTAAAAAACATGTCTTTGAATATTTATAAAAAAAGTATTCTACAATGTTGTCTAATTCTTTTTCTCTCATGTATCTTATAATCAATTTTTTTTTTTTGTAAAATTTTGCAGACAATACAATTATTTTAATCTATATATATTTCATAATCATTAATAAGAATAATATTTAGGAAATAAATAATTTAATATTAATTTTTCAATAAAATAGAAACATTTTTAAATAGAAAAGAAATGACACGTTTCGTAAAAAAAAACAGACCACGCACCTTCTTTCTTTATTTAGACCGTCGGTTCGTTGGGACCTTATTCTTATGTCGCATACCTACGTGCTTATCTCTGCTTATTCTTCTACCCTTCTATCGCTCCTACCGACAATTAGGTTTAGTATCGAAATAATATGTGTCCACTCTTTGTAGTATGCAGTCGCACACAAACACACACATATACAACCAGGTGCTATAACTACGAAGCATAGCATAAAGAGGAGACCGAGAATAGGAAAAACTTTATAGCTATATTCCGTCTCATTCCCTCGCAGTCTAAATCCTATGTTTGTCTCTTTTTCTCTCATTATTTAGTAAGGCAGCCGTTTCATAGCTTCATTACATAGCTCCGTTTTCGTTTATTTACTTTTCAGATCACTCCCATTCTAAAGAAGTTTTCATTTCAACAAGCCAACAGTATTTTAAAACTTATAAAAAATGAAACAAGTAAAAACATCTTTATCAATAAATTTACAGTAATCAATTCATTTGGAATAATTAACAATAATTTTTGTAATAGTTTATCGATCATGAAGACTCGTCAAAAAATGAGTTTAAAGTATTTCAGACTATAGTAAAATATTTTTTTATCGATTGAGCAAATCGCAATGAAACGCAAACTTATCGATCGAGTAAATGGTCAACATTGTTTTATTATACGAGTAAAAAAGGTTCAATGATGGTACAATTATATTTTATTGATCATTAAACAAAATTGATAATAGAAGAATTCTACTTTACCAATTAGCAGTTGTGACTATCAGCAGAAAAATTCTGTTTTATCGATCATTATTCGTGACTATTAACAGAGTTCTATCTTATCGACTGTAAACTCACCAAATAATAGTAGGGTTTGTATAGTCAAGTGAAAATGAAATATACCTTATCAATTGTTTCCTAATTATCAATGGAAGATGTAGTAGAAACTTTCTCTTATCTATTGCAAATAACTTAACTCGTATGATGTATAAATATTCTTGTTTCTTTATCAGGTTTTCAAGAATTTACAAAATATTTGATTATTGACATTTATGAACATCTATAAAAAGTTCAAATTTTAAATATTTATTTAAAAATAATTAAAATAATAATAACATCTGTTTAAATTTATATTTACATAAAGAAATTTGATTTGATATTCCAAAACTTTTCAAATCGAAATGTGTACAATGTGACCACTTCTTTATACTAGAATATGTTTAAATATTATTGTAACAAATAAAACATATTCGTATTATTTTTTATTTTATGATAAAACTATAAATAATAAGATATATTATTATTAGAATTCTTATAAACGCTAAGAAAAGGGTTTTATTATTTCCCACGAGGTAAAAATCAATCTTAGAGAACAATCGAAATTATATTACGTTTCTGATAACTTGTAATGCAATTTTGGCACACTATTATTCGTTTCCCAGTGGTATTTTTCAGATTCCTATATAAGCCAAGATTTCTTGGAAGAAAGCATCAGTTCAGTTTCTCAGAGCTTTCTCTAAGCAACAAGAACCATCATCTTCAGGTATTTATTTAAACATTTTTATATACATATATAATAATTATAAAGTTATAAAATATTTAGAAATATTTCTAACGGAGTATATAAACCATGTATTTATAAAATGAAATATTTTCTACGAAAGTCGAAAACTCATTTATCGAAACGTCAGTTGCAATGATTTGAATCTTAATATTTTCATTTCTATATACTTAAAACGAAATAACCATAATCTTTTAAAATATACCCCATACAACATTGCCATTAGTTATTCGGAATATTTACATTTATATATATATATGAATCGATACACGTTTCAATTTAAGAAAAACTCATTGATTAGGTTTCTTTGCATATAATGGTTCATATCTGGATTTGATAGAAACATTTATCTTCAATCGTATTCTCAAGAGTATATAAACACCGAGATTTTCTAGATTTCCAACATTAAGTCTTTGACTTTCGTTGAAGTATCAACAGCTTCTTTGAACGAGTAAGAAAGTTTATTAATATTTTATTCATACAAATAAGTATTTAGTGTTAATCGTCTAATTATTTCTTTAGATTTTTATTATTTTTCATAAAATAAGGTTTGTTTTCTTTTATCTTGATTTGTGGTTCATTAAAATATTTATTCTTTATAAAAATGTGTAAATTAATGTTTGATTTGTCACTCATTTGCGAAATTATTTGTTGCAGGTTAACCTCAAAAAACCCACAATACTCAAAATGATTGCCATTCGTCTCATTCTCGCCATCTTCTTCGTTGTTGCCATTTTTGGGCTTACTGTTGAAGCTGGATACAAAAAACCACCCTTCAATGGTAGCATCTTTGGCAAACGATCCAACTCCGAATCTGGTAATTAAAAAATCATAAAAACTTTTAATCAAACATTTGTAAATGATTATTACGAATGATTTACTTTAATTTCGTAATAATCTTTGATGTTTTAAATTTCAATACAAGTAAAATTTAAAAAACCAACGATGTTTCAATACTTATTAAGAAATAATATTAAAAATTATACTATAACTCACATAAGGGTTGTAAACTTCAACGATATACACATTCGAGCAAATTAATATTGAACTATACCTACTTATGTTGAAACATTTCACGATAAAATTGTTATAAATTGTTTAAAATATTGCTGATCTTAGTTTCTTGTATTGTTACTAAGAGATAAAGATATATTTACATGTATAAAATTTTAACAAAAATTGTATTTGAATGATTGCAGATGCCGAAGTTGCCAACCGTGCACTTTCAGCAATGTGCGAAATTGCCAGCGAAGCTTGCAACGCCTGGTTATCGAGATAAACAGTAATAATTAATAACCAACTATAACTTGCTTATAATCACTATGATCTTCTTTATGTAAAAATCTTAAAAAATGTAATCATCTACTAACACATTAACTTAACTAACCTTTCATTCTAATATTATTGCTATTATAAGTTAATTAAATGTAAGTTCATTTCAATTCTAATGGTGTTGGGAACATTAAATTATACAAATAGTGTCATTTGAAATTGACAGCACGTATCGTTCAACTAACATGATGAGGGTTATCGATTTTAGGATACTTGTTTTGATTGAAAAAGTATTGACTGTTATTTTATATTCAATCATTGATTCATCATCTAAATTATTTATTTAAATTAAATACGTAAAATGTAGAACTTTTATTCGATCATTTATATATTTTGTTTAATAATTTGATAATTATTTAGTACACATTTTGAATAAAAATATGTTACACATATTTAACATTTTATAATTTTGTTAATAACCCTCACAATTTTTTGATCAACTCATGTATTTTTATTATCTAAATAAATTATATTTGATTATTCGATCATTTATAATTTGTTTAATAATTTGATAATTATTTAGTACACATTTTAAATAAAAATATGTTACACATATTTAACATTTTATTCCTTCCTTCCTTTAAATATTTAAATTATAATACCTTGCATGTTTTATAATCATACTAAAAATATTCTAACAATCATAAAATAATAAAATAAATTAGATACATTTTTATTTTTGTAGAATCATTCACATTTTGTAGAAAAATTCGATTTCAATAATTGCAATGACTAAAGTTTTTCAATTTGATCAAACACTATGAGGGTAAAATCGATTAACAACTGATGCATGATTGAAATATTTAATTCGATCTTAATCGAGTATAAATACACAGAATTTCAGAACTCACTCGTTACAGTTTATTTCTGAAGTTCAAACAAAGTACAGGTACGTTTTAAAGAAAAATCGTTTGATATAAAAATAGGCAGTTAATAATTTATAATAATTTTGTACTTAACAATACAGAGATAATTTTAATTATCAAACTATGATGTTTGTTACTCGATCACGCGATTGGCCAAGGAAATTATTTTACAATGGTAAAATTAATATTCAATTTTATGAGTTATTATTTTTTCTTTTTTTTTTTTTTACATTAAATTGAACTTGCATGAAATCGTTTGATTTTATTTTTTAGCTTTTCTTGGATCAATTTTGATATTATTTCTCGTACAATGTTCTGTGAAAGCTGACGAAGTTCCAGCATTTTTTTTAAAAATTGCTAAAAATATTCCACGAGTTGGAAGAAGTGAAAAGTTTGAAGATTTTTATTCAAAATCCACTAACAATAATCCTAATTCAGAAAAATACTACGATAATTCGAAAGTATGTGTAATCAAGTCTCATTTTTCTTTTTTAAATCTTTTTTTATTATTAATTGTTATTTTATTGTTTAAACTTTTGTTTTGAAATCATCGCAGTCTTGGCAATCGCATGAAAATTCTGAACACTTTGCGAAACCACTTAAAAGACGTTTGGATTATTCCCTGATGGATCGTAAGTTCATTGTTTTATTTAAATACAACGATTGTTGATTTCATTTTGTTTAATTGAAACTTTTAGAATCATATTCTTGGCAAAATTTTCCACTTGCTATCGAAGGACCTAGGGAATTGTGGCGAACTTTAGCAGGATATTCGAAAGATCCTTCGGAGGAGTAAGTTTTTAATTACTATTAATTATTATTAATTGTTACAGACTATTAAATAGTTTAGAATAATTTAAATACGTTCAGTATTTTTTAAAAATATTTTTTTAATGATCAAAATAGTATGTCGAATGAAATTTGGACGAGGAAGAAAAGAACCGGCGAAGAAGTTTCTGATTAAAAACAATTAAAAAATACAAAAAAATATATATATATATATTTTTATTCATAAAGAATGAAATAAGGTAAAACTATTTGATAATATTTTTTTAAATTAAAATTGGTGCTTGGAAAATATTAAACAATACACGCATTTATGTATTCAATATTATTTAAATTATAAACAATTCTTATATAATTATTAATATATTTTATTAACAATATAATTTCACCACTATATAATAATTGTGGTAATAATTTTAGAAATGTTGTAAGCTTCATTTAATTATTTTAATTATGTTGTATCAATTATAAGATTTGATTAAATTAAAATCATAATTATTACTACTTCATTTCAATTAACACATATTTCAATTATATAATTTCATAATTAAATAAAAATGAATGTTTATGTATTTAACTGCATTTACTCAACAATGTTTGGCCTTTCCGGTTTTTAACAAATTATGTAAAAATAACATTTCATTTCACGAAATATGTCTTTAGTCAACTATAAAATTGAACGACACGTATCTTCCTTTCTCTCTAATTTTACATCAATTCGAACTGTCAAAGTGTCAAACTCAATGTAGCTTCTTATTTGCATTGTGTATGTATGACGACGATGACGGTGATGATGATGCAGGTGCAACGAAGATGTATACGAGTTACCAACTATAATTCCTCGTAATTTGTTGTAATTCTGATAATAATAATCGTTTGGTGAACAAGAGAACAGAAAAGAAACGGTTTAAATAAGAAACAGGAGTGGGAGAGAAAGGAGAAGGGTAAAATAAAATGAAAAATACAATGGAAGGGTTGTGTTCGGTCACGCGATCTTTTGTTTGAAATATTTATACAATATTCTTCATACAAAGATTCTTAAAACATCTTTGTTATAATAATATTTTATTTTGTTGGTAATTTGCAGATTTAAATAGTGAAAATAGAATACATTAATTAATATATTTGGTTAGATTTTTAATATTTAGGAATATTATCATTAAAAATATTTGATTTTAATGTTAACAAAATATTGAAATTAATATATTTATTTTTTAATTCAATTTTATTTGTTAATATCGTATTAATTTTATTCTCAAATAATCAGTCGTTCTTTTAAAAAAATGATTCATAAATCGTAGGTGGATACATCGAAACTTCATTAAAAAATGTTCGTTTTTACCGATCGAGTTAAAAACTAATCTTCGCTTCGATTCATCATAAAACATTTGTGAATTCTATTTTATCGATAGAACGTAAGAACTGTTTTACCAATCGAGTTATTGATTCGAATAAAATATAAAGAATTTCGAATTTACTGTTGGTAGAAGTTGTTCGAATATTTGGAAAGAATTCCAATAGATGGTGTTGACTGTTTCGGCTTAGGATACAACTTGAAGACTTCTTGGATAGATGACAACACTTGTAAATGATCCCAATCATCGACAACCCTCTAAAACAATAAATAGTCGTAATTAAAATAATACTTGTGTTTAAAATAATACTTTGTGTTTAACTTGATTGATGGTGTATAATTTTTATTCATTATATGATAAAAATAACTACGAAAGAATTGACTTTTTTTTATTATAGTGATTTTACATTAAAACAAATCGTTTCTTTTCGTAGTACATACCCCTTAATCGTTAATAATTTATTTATTAAACCAAATATAATCATTTCAATCCTTTCAATATATTTTATTAAATCGAATATTAGAAATAATTTTTCCTTTACGATTTATAATATTAAAATACTAAGAGAGAGAGAGAGAGAGAGAAATAATTTCTTGACAAGCTTTCACTCGTTTCATATTCATTTATCGAAATATAAAATCCAATTAGAAGAACACGATCATGTACCTCGTTGATCTAACCATAAAATACCGTATAATTTAACCCACAGTAACTTAAAAACAAAACAAAAAATGTCAAATCCTAAACGTTACAAGAATTACCTTTACAACAAACTTTCCAAATAATCATACAAAACAATGATCCCTGACTATCTTCCAATTATAAACCTAAAAGAATTTGAATACTAAACTTTAGGAGAATCACGTTCGAGGAAATGTGTGTAAAGAAATTGACGAAAACATTAGGAATCCTAAGTTTTTAAAGAAATCCTATTTGCCACATCATCATCATCATCATCATCATCATCCTTATCATCATAATCATCATCATCATCATCATTTTCTTCTTCTTCTTCCTATTCTTATTTTTTTCATTAATACTTTTCCATCCAAACGTAGATAATTCACACTTGTTGGTTAAAAAGAAAAAAAGAAAAAGGATAAAGACGAAGAACACGAAGGTATCACGTTTTCTCTCGAAAGCAGCCTGAGGTTTCCGTGTACAACTTATGTTAGCCATATCATAGCCCATAACACTATAAGACATGATTTTTCATAGCTGACTTTCCCCTGTTCGTGTTGGAGAGTAGTACACACCATGGACGACCGAGTATGGGACCGCGTTTCCGCGTAACTCAGCGACACGCGAGATCGGTATTTTCTATCTCACTTTATATTCATTTAAGAAAAGAGGAGATGCGGCTGTTGCCTGATCGGCCCTCTTCTTTTACTTCATTCCTCCCCTTTCTGCCCCTCCCCTCTTTACCTACTCTAGCCCTATGTTGCTTCACCATTCTTTAAGTCCCTTCTTCTTCTTCTTCTTCTTCTTTAGTCTTTCCCTTGCCCCCTGCCCCTTGCCACTGCTTCTTCCTTTCCACCAGCACACCCCCGACCCTCCCCCTTTTTTCCTATCTTTCTTTATCTTATTCTTTTTATTTTTCTCTGAACTCCGGAGAATCCGAGCAGGGGTTCGGACTCGCACGTAGCAATTTACGGAAACCGCACGTAACGCGCGTTCCATGCTGCCCCTCGAAGAGGAGAAGGAGGAGGAGGAGGAGAAGGAGGTTTTACTGTGATAGAAAGAGGTATAGGGAGGTATAGGAGGTATTGCTGAAGGAATTGGAGGAGGAGGAAACACAGCAGGCACGAGCATTTCCACGGAGTCTCTTGCGTAACGGATCGGTGTTAGATCGACGGTCAGAGGTAACTGTAGTTTTCGAATAAGAGGAAATTCTTTCTTCTTATTCTGTTTCTTCTTTCTAACACCCTTTATCTCATTTTTAATATGTATATATGTTTTTGTTCGATAATTTTTACACGAGGTATAGGTTAGGAATCATTAAGTGCATTATATAAAATATATATATAATAATATGAGTAAATTTACCTCTTGTTTCTTACCCTCACCATCTTTTTTCAAATATATATTTGTTTGTTGGATAATATTTACCGTAGACATAGGTTAGAAACCACTAACATAAGTGGATTATATAACACATATACATATAATAATATTTATAATAATAAGAGTACATTTTTTCTTCTTTTTTTATTGTTTCTTATCCCTAACCTTTTTTTTTTTAAATATAAATATTTTTTGTTGCAATTTTTTTAGGCTAGTTATAGGTTAGAAATCACGAAATATCGGATTAGTGGTGGGGGTTAGGTGGCTCGTGTAAATTTCTCGGATTGTTAATTTGATGAGTTAATTTCAATGAGTTTTAATGGTTTCATTGGTAATTTAATGAATTAGTTGGTTTGTACGATAATGTTTATTGGTTTATATGTGTTAAAAGGGTTGAATTGAAAGTTCGATTTCAATTATATTTTTGACAAAGAATTTGATGAAAATTATGAATCAAATATATATCGTTTAATTTCTGTTCTTTTTTGTGAATTAATTGTTTTCAAACATGGACATTTTATTTTGTTTATTAATAAACAATTTATTACATTTGTACAATTTATTGTATTTGTTTAATTAAACTTATTCGTTCATGATGTTTTATTCATTTCACTCGAAAATTCTTTTTGACCAAGTTAGGTAAATAAATATCTACACTAATCGTTCTTTAGAATTTTTCTTAGAAATAGTAGTTGGACGTAAATCCTAGGAAAGTAATTAATCGTACTATTGAAAAAAACTTGGATATCGAAGTGAAACGTTTAGGTGAAGTAAATCGATAATTAAGGCAAGTTTTTGACGATTGATAAAAAAACAATGTTTCTTTTACCATTGTACATATACGCAAGGCGTGTTTTCTTGATATATATGTGTGTATATATGTGTATGTGGTTTTTAGAAAAGAAATATACTTGGGGATAAATATATATATATATATACTAACTAACATTAGTCGTAAATCGAAATACGTGTTAAAGGGAAGAAGAAATGAAGTTAAACGTTTACTGTAATTACTGAAGTTTTTGATCTTTAATAAAAAAGTTTTGTAACTCAATCCCATATGTGTGTATCTTAAAAAGAGAAAGAGAAAGATTGCATAATGATGATTACATAATTAAAAACATAATAAATAATATTGTTAATAATAATAAATTAATGAAGTTTCATTGTTACGTGTATCAATTTCGATATACGTGGAAAGGAAGGTGTTAAAATAAAAAGAACAAATTTATATTAATTTTCTGTATATATTTTATAATAATAAAATAGTTAAGTAAGATAGGGAAATATTTACCGTGAAAAATAAAGACAAACGTTTGCGGTAATTTGTAATGCGAGTTTAGAAAGAAGAGAAGAAATAGGAAGAAGAAGAAGAAGAAGAAGATGAGGAATAAAAAAGTAAAAAAAAAAAAATAATAAAAAAAAATAAAAAGATTGTCGGTAAAATTGCGAGATCCGGCAATGGTGATGGCGCGATGGCAATTTTCTTAAGAATACCTAAGAAAATAAAAGAAGTAGTCAACGAAATTAATCCTCCGTATAGTCTGCCAATTTTTCGCAACTTTCCGGTAGACGTATGCGGGCATCTATATATATACATATATATGTTGTATGTAAAACACATTATGGATCCTAGCGAGTCAAATCGAAGGGACGTTATGTGTAATATGGAATTTAAATTTTGTTATTTTCCCTTCTTTCTATCTCTGTCTATTTTATTATTGTTATTTTTATTTTTTCTTCATTGTATTTCTTGGTAGAGATATACGCGCGTATACAAATTTTCTTGGATAACGAGCTAATCGTGTTCGTCGTTTCTTTAGAAGTAAACGAGGCGTCTCTCACGTAATTCGACGATCGAGTTCGACCTTTGTTCTTTTTCAAATAAAAAAAAAACCCTACTATATATTATAATATATACTTATTACAACATCTAACTTTGAACACACTCAATACATTAAAACATTTTAATCCTATTGTATTATTATTACACAAATATTATTTATACAATCAAATTTTATATAATTTTTATCAACAAACAAATACAAATTGAACAGATATGAGAAGAAGAATTTTGTTTTTGAAATAATTTTGTTTTTGAAATAATATTGTTTAAAAAATGAATATATTTTCTAAAGAAAAGGATGAGAACAGGAACAATCTTTTAAGCGGAAGTTGAACAATGTACGTGTAGTAGTGTACAGTCGTTTAATAACCCTGATTTGATGTTTATACAAACGGTCGTGAGAGGAGAGGGAAATTTCTAGCGACGCCGAGTCTGGGACGAGAGGGTGAACATTGGGATCGCAAGCAACGAGCGTACATAATCACGTAATGCGGTTATCATGCCAATTGCGTAAATATTTGAGCCAATTTGTGGCATGCAATAGGACTCGAGAAGTAGTGCCTCGAGTGGTGCCACCTATCTGTCAGCGCTTTTGCTACTGTTGCTTCCACTCCTGCCATCATGAATAATCAACTATTTATTACCTTATATACAACTTCTTCTTGGTTTCATCTTTTTGATATTTTTCAAATACAAATCATAATTTTTAAGTTAAGTTTTTTGTTTTATTCTTCGAATTAAATGAGGGATGAATTAAAAACTATGTCACGGGGAGGGATAGATATTTATTTTAAAGGTATAATTTGGTAATTGGATTAAAAAGTAAGGTTAGTTTATGTTTTTCAGGAATAAAATTGGTAAAAGTTGGATTAATTGTAATTGAAATTTAAAGTAACTGTAACTAACGATGTTTATAAATATTGTTATATTTATGTTTATAATATTGTTATATGGTAATATTTATATATATATATATTCTAAAAAAAGTAAGGTTAGTTTGTTTTTCTAACGAATAAAATTGGTAAACGTTAAAGTTGGATTAATTGTAATTGAAGTTTAAGTTAACTGTAACTAACAATGTGCTTAAATATAAAGTTGCAATAAATATTAAATATTAAAAATAAAAATTGGAAATAAATGAGAATCAAAAAGAATTTGTTTCTTTTTCCGAATAAGGGTAAAATTTAACGTATAGAGAAAGGATCGAGGAAAAAAAAGAAATGGAAAAAGGGACATAGAGGAATATGGGGTGAGAGAGAAAGGGAGAAAGAAATAAAAAAGTATAAAACAAAAGAAAAGAAAAGAAAAGAAAGAGAAGACGTAGGTAGTTCCTGGTAAGATGTTCAAAGGCGAGACTTTACCTTCCACTCGGATACCTTACGTCCCTTTCGGAGTCCGGTACGACTCGGCTGTTCTTCGTGTGCCGCCTTCTCATCCCTGCAGGTAGGCAGAGAGTAAGAGGGCCAAAAGCACGGATCAATTAGGCGAATGCACGAGAGAACGTAGGACCTCGTAAAACCTGCGGGACCTGCGTTTCGACTTCTTTCGATCTACCGGAACAACCGGTGCTCTCCGTGTCGAGGACAAAACGAACTTGACGAGGGAACATAAAGCGAACATCGAGAGCACACACACACATACACACAGAAATGCATGCATGCACGTCTCTTATCTTTCTTTTTATTTTATTTTTAATTATACTTCGGTTGATCTTGTTGTTTTAAATGAAAAAAAAAAAACAAAAACAAACGAATTGCATTCTTAACGGGCTTGTGCTTTTCATTTCGATTTGATTTGTTTTGTTTTTTTTCTGTTGGATCATGGAAGAAAAAAGGAAACAAAAGTGAGGACATTTTTAAGAAAATTAATTATTTTTAGCATTGTAACGTGTACCATGTGTTTGATTGAATACAAAATTTGTACATTGTTAAATCAGTTATCAGAAATTTTGTTTAGCAACTTTGTTGTACCAACTGAACATAAATCCCCCATTTATTTTAAAATTAACCTAAGTTTATTTGTACACGGTTAATTGCAGTTAACTACAAATGAATATTAGACTAATTTCCAAATAAATGGTTCAATATAATAGAACAGATTCCGAAATACGTTTTTGTGTTGTTTTAGGAATCCCCAAGATAAACGCAAAAGGGGAGAAGAAGGAAGGAAAGTATTTCAGGGGTTGCATTTGACTAGACAACGTCATGAACAATGTATTTAATCATTTCATTAAGATATTATCATGAATATTCATGACAAATTAAAACTACAACAAATATTACCATATTCAAATTAAATTAAATCCCAATTAAAGTAAGAACAAACCCTTACGAGTTGTAAATTAAAAAAAACCAATTTCAATTCATATAAATAATCTTACGTTTCAGGAGCATCAACGAAGAATGAGATAAAGGTGAAAAGCATTCGGGAGCGTGTGAAGAGATGCCAGAAGATACTCAAAGAAAAAAAAAAAGAAAAAGAGATAGATAGATAAAGACTGAGTGAGAAACAGAGAGAGAGAGAGAGAGAGAGAAATAAACAGGAATAAAAAGAATTAGGAAGAGGAGCAGAAAAAGTAGCAAGAAATCCGTGAGTAGGGGGGTAGAGGTGATGGAAGGGGGGGATTAAGGGGAGAAGAGAGAGCAAGAGGCGCCTTGTCATGCCGTGTAATGACGACGAGTCAGTGCGACGCCCTGTTGGAAAGAAGGTGCAGCAGAAACTTGATGACGAGACGAGGAAGAGCAAAAAAAAAAAAAATAAAACATACTGAAGAATAAAAAAAAAAAAAACAAAAAGACAGTCAGACAGAAAGAGAGAGAAAGAATAAAAGAAAAAACAAGGAAACTAACAAACGTCCTGCTTTAACTTCTCGCAAAACCGAATATAGTTTTCTCTCTCAGGTAAAGGTGAGGAAGAGGGGGTTTAAGATGAGGTGGAGTGGGGAAGGGGAGATACGTTGCTACCGTCATCCGCGTATCCACTTCTCCTTCTTCTTCTTCTTCTTACTTTTTATTTCTTGTTCTTCTTACTTCTTCCCTAACTTCTTAAGTTTCTTCGTTCCTTTTGATTTCATGTCCGCCATTATGGAACGACAGCCAAAACGATGCAACTGGTTGCGATTGATCGTCCCATGTAAAACATGAATGGATGGATGCTGATCTCTCGGAATATATATGTGTTTGTTGTGTGTGTATGTGCATATGTATATGTATGATTCTTTCTTCGAGACTTTCTGGAACGTACAATTATTTTTTAGGTTATGTTGGTGGTAGCAGAAGCAGAAGCAGCAGGTATATATCTTATTCTTTTTCAGGGTTGTCTAGTTTTGATGTCATTAGACATGGTTCAGTGACAAGGATGAGAGAATCTTCTTTTTTTTTTAGTTTTAGTTTTTTAATAGGATTTCGTCCGGTGTCTATGAGATTTGTAATTTTCTATTTGACAACATCAATGGAATATTTCTTTTGAATTTTACGTCGGTCATTTTTAGAACAGTGATTGAAGTTGAAATCTTATGGAAAGGAAAACTTAAAGAAATTGATTTTAAATTTTGATTGGTTTCTTTTAATAATTTAGGAAAGTATTGTTTAGGTTATGTTAATAAGTTTAATGCCTTTCCATCTTAATTTTATTCACGATTAATTAATTCTACATAGTTAAATGATTTAAATCAATTTGTGTTACTTTTTTGATAGGAAAGGATCAATAATTTAAATAAAATAATGTTTATTGATGATTATGCTAATACCACGTTTAATTTTTAATGTTAATGAAAGTATAACTTAGGTGTAACTTAGAAAATAACTTGAGGATTGAATTTTTTGAGGTTTTGTATCTTTTTCCTAAAGTATACGTAAAATATTTGATAATATAATTAAATTTCATTGGGTTATCAATTTGGGGTGTTTAACAGTCGACAGAAATGAGGTTATAATTCGAAAATGAATTGGTTACGACCAATAAGAAGTAAAATACAAATCCTTGAATAGTTTCAGTAGTCCCAGAACGAATAATTTAAAAAAACGAACTCCCCAAATGGGACTTCTCATTTAAAAAAAAGAAACTAAACTCGTATCGTAATTTTTGATCGGATGGTAACAAGGCGTCAACTGGCACGTTTCCCAGATATAAACTTATTTAGTGAAAACATATCGTTTCAGTGAATTTACGCAGGACCCAAATCGATAAAAGTGGACATTAACGAGGCCATCGAATTACGTTTTCATAGCCGTGCCGAAAAGGAACACTATTGGGGTAGTAGCAGTAGTGGGGGAACGGGCCCCTATTCTGAGGTTCAACCTTTTACCTTTTTCTTCCCTTTCTTCTTTACCTTTTTTCGTATTCCTTTAAAAAAAAAACCGAAAAAGAAAAACTAAAACTAAACAAATATACAATACGAATCTATCCTTGATTAGGGAAAAAAACGTGATTAAGATTAGAAACGTTAAAAACCGTGCTAAATTAAACAACGTGGTATTTAATAGGAGATTATATAGAAAAGAAAAGAGAGAAAAAAAAGGGCGAATACCCTTAAATGTGACCGACTCGATAAACAACACCCCCTCTATCCTCCCCTTGATCCCGGTCATCCCTGTGGTGAGAAAAAGAACGAGGAACGAAAGACCAGGCGTTAAATGAAATTAGCGCGGCATTTAGTCGAGTTAGACGGCCCGTTTAGGCGATCCTTTTTGGGGTTATAAATTATTCCGGAATGACTTGCAGCATGCTGAAGTGAAAGAGAAAGATATAGATATATATATACACTATTGCAAGAAAGAGAAAGAGAATGATGATAGAAACTGTTTAAATATTACAAAAGTGGGCAATAAAAAATACAATCTTTGTATATTAAACAATGCAACTGATAATATTTATTTTCAATTAATATTTCGTAATTTTTCAACTTTAATAATTATTATTTCTAATATATTTGTATATTATGCAACAATTGTTAGTTCTATTTTAGGGTTTTGAAAAAAGAAAAGAATATAAAAGAAAAAGAAAGAAAAGTAATATAATGGAACACAAAAGACTTTTGACTTCTCACAAGAAAATTAGGGATTATTAGTTGTAAGCATTATAACGAGTCAAGGTCTATAACGATGGCTTTGGGAAAGAAAAAGGGACGGGTATAAAGGGACTACATGGAGGCGTGAAACATTG
Organism: Polistes dominula; assembly: GCF_049000335.1. Taxonomy (NCBI): domain Eukaryota; kingdom Metazoa; phylum Arthropoda; class Insecta; order Hymenoptera; family Vespidae; genus Polistes; species Polistes dominula. The sequence continues at coordinate 2,202,242 of NW_028300880.1, read as the reverse complement.
GCGCCTAGTGGCGCCAAGTGAAACTGGAAAAAGGTCTTAAGATATTTTGTAAAGGGTAAAGTGAAACCGTGAAAACTGGGGATTGAGGATCTTAAACTGACAAGTTTGGTGAGAGGGGGTGGCAATGAAATTCAATATTTTTCATAATTAATAAATCGTTAACAAATACATTTGTATAAACTCGTAATAAAAATGTTATTATTTTATGATATTATTCCTAAAATCATAAAATAATGATATTAATCAATGAAAATATATTTAATAATAATTAACGTGATTATTTTAATACACATTAAAATATAGAATAAGAAAAACAGATAAAAATAAAATAATAATTGAACAGTAAATATTGTAAATGATAGAATAAAAATTATAATAATAAATAAGTATGATTGTTAATAATTTAGGGTATATACATAAATGGTTGAACGTTGACGGGACTATTCATCTTTGACGAACAAGCGGAACGAAGGTGAAAATGAACACGAAATATCGGTAAATAGAGAAAGATAGTGAGAAAGAAACGAACAAAAAAATGAGTAAGGAAGAATGAAAGAAGAAGAAGAAGAAGAAGAAGAAGAAGAAAAAGGAAACCTCGGAAGCAATTATAAGCGAGTCCTTAAATACCTAACGCTAAGTCAGCCACGGGGTCTTTGTCTCGTGTACCTGTAGCCGACTTGTTTCACAAACGAGGCTAGAACGAACTACAAAGGTCGGCCGCCCCCATGTTAAACAGAGAGAACACTATGCTTCATTCTTTTCTAACCTTTATCTTTCTCTTTCTATTTGACTACTTCTTTCTTTTCTACTCCGTGTGAGGCATGGGACCAAGGAGTTGTTAGTCGTCCGTGTGGCCCTTCAATCTTTCTTTCATTCTATCTATTTCTTTCTCACTCTTTTTCTCTTTCTTTCATTCATCAAGAAACTTCCTAAAAAACTTCTTCAAAAAAATAAGAGTGATAAGTAATAAGATACCACCTATTTTTTTTTCTTTTTTTTTTAAATCAAATATTTACACTTTTATTATTGACTTTTAAACAGATCAGATCTTCATTCATTTCTAAGTTGTTTTATCTTCTTACTACATCGATTATACCATTCTTAACACGTTCCCGAACCTGAATATGAGTATAGTATTATGTTTTTAGAATGAATTATTATTTATGAACTTCAATTTTTTGTAATTATTATGCACTTCAGAGTAATGATCAATTGATTCATTAAATTGTCTATGTTTAAAGTGTAGTGAAATGTTTAGTGTTTGCTAATGTGTTAAAATAGTTGACGAACCAGTGATTTGGAGTCATGCTATTTAATATTAAATTTATAGCACCGTGAATGAATGAAATTGGTAAATGCCAGGATTCACGTGGTAATTTGGTATATGTCAGAAATATAAATGTGTAAAAATAAATACTCAAATATTCTATCATTCACCGACATTCTCCAATTTTGGTTTCGTACAGTAATCACATTTTAAGGTTATGATTAATAAAACATAAGATTCTATAGCAACTGATTGCAAAGAATGATTTCCTTAGGATTAGGACAGTTTTGTTTTCCATATAATTTAATGATAAACCTAAACAAACTATTACAAATCATTAAAAAATAACAAAATGTAAAATATTTTCTAACCAATACAAATTTAGAACATTCTCATAATTTATTTTGTTTTAGGTTTTAGAAATCTTAGAATAGTAGTAGTAGTACTAGTAATAGTACTTTTGATTCGGAGAACTTTATTCTAATCGTTCGAAGATAGAAGAGAAAATAAAATAAAAGAGATGAGATGAGATGAGATGAGATGAGAGAGTATTCTCTCTTCAGCAATGATGTTTCCGTGCAAATCTTTAAACTGCCTTAGGGTGATCGCGTGATATCCTCTTGGCTGGTGGATCCTAGCTGAAGAAGAGAGCTAGTCAACCCCCTTGGGAGAAGTGTTCTTGTTTTTTTTTTTTATAGTTCCTTGGGTTTCTTTTATTTTTAAGAAAGAATGAAAGATAGAAAGAAAGAGGAATAGAAGTAGAAGAAGGAGGAAAGAGGAGGATGCCCGAGGATGCACGACCAGGTCCGACCTATCCTGAAATCCAGGACACGCGAGCCTCGCGGGAAATTCCTAACTTCTATATAACCGAGCAAGCAAGCAAGCAAGCAAGCAAGCCAGCAAGCAAGCAAGGAACAGCAAGCAGCAGCAACAGCAGCACCTCTTCGTCTGTTCTTGGTAAAACACTAACGACCGGGTAGCCTCGAGCGTTTAGTATCTTCCTCTCGTGCCGAGTCTGCGCGCTTATACATCGCGAATCTCCACCTCCTTCTTCTCTTCCTCCTCCTTCTTATTCTCCTCCTTCACCTTCTTCTTCTTCTTCTTCTTCTTCTTCTTCATATTCTTTTTATTTTTCTTTATTTTTCTTCTTATTCTTTTTTCTTGGTTCTTCTTAAAGCCTTTTGTCGAAACGGCCTATGTCCTTCGAACTGTCAATGATTTACGCTTTCCTTCAACCAAGATGGGCAACCTCGAGAATGGAGATAAGTGATTGGGTTGATCATAGGAATAACAAAATGAAATGGTTTATGTTTTCATTAATAATAAATGATTAAATGTTAAATATTTGGGATTTGTTCATATAATAAATGTATCAACTATTCAGTTAACTATTAATGATCATTAGAATTGAAAATAATAATTTGTATTAGGATAGCTACTCGTTCAGTACTTTTTAACCTATTTAAGTACAAACAGTTTAGTAAAAGAATTAGAATAGTTTTGGGTTGATCGTATAGAATGGGATTAGAATTAAAGTCGAAACGATTTCTAGGAAATAATAGAAGATTTCTTTAGGAGAGTAAAAGAAAAGAAAAGAAAAGAAAAAAAAAAGATAGTAAGATGTCGGAGGTTTGGGAGGAAAAGAGTTGGTTAGGAAGGGAGTTCCTTCGGGCACGGTCGAGGGCTCTTGAAAGAGGTCCAACAAGAGAGGGAAGGAAGAAGAAGTAGAAGAAGAAGAAGAAGAGGAAGAAGAAGAAGAAGAAGAAGAAGAAGAAGAGGTTGCAGGGCTAGCGGAGGCACTGGCGCCGCACGCGGCAGCCTCAAAGGGATCCTCCGCACGCCCATCTGTCTCCGCCCCGCCCCCATTCCCGCGCACCATATACATCATGTACGAGTACGACGTTTCAACCGACCACCGGGACCAACATCGCGTCAGCTTTAGCGTCAGAGCTTCATCGTCAGAAACTTCATCGTCAGAGCTTCAAAGTGTCGTCGGTACTTGCACGAAGGTAAAATCGCGTCACCATTCGCATCACCACCACCACCACACTCCCCCTCGAGGGTTCAACTTTTGTCCTTAGGTGAATACCATATAAAGTCCTCGTTCCACTTTTCCCAACAGCAGCTACCAGTTTCGTCGAGATCGAGTGAGACTCCACAACCTTCGTGAGATTTTCAAATAAGGTATTAGCCTGATTTACCACCAAGTGACATGTGACAGCTTCAACGACCATTCGATTCAATTCGTAATTCTCTGGGATAGCAATACCACCAACCTATATCTCTAATGTTGGTAATACTACGTGTCTCTTTCACGTTCGTGGATTTGTACTTCTTAGTAGGTTTTTTTTTATTGGTCTACTTGAAGGATTGATAGAGAAATTGTTTCTACGAGATTATTTGATCTCTTCGAAGTGTCTTTTTTGTTTTTCCTTATTTTGTTTGGTTTTTTTATTGGAGGGGGGTTGGGGGAGGATAGCACATCGTTACCGTATAATTAATAGACTTTTAAATGGGCTATCATGGGATAACGTCACGACCATGCGAGAAGAAGATCATCCATTCTATTTCTCTCTCTTTCTCTTGACTATGGGTAAGAGAAGCGTGCAAGAGAAAATTTTGCAATATCACGCTGCAACGGTCGATCAAGTGTGCCGTCACGAAGGACCTGACTTTTCGGTCGTCACGATAGCCAAGGCTTTACAGCTTACTTAGCAGTAAGAGCGAACGGCGTTTAGTATCTTGACTAATGAACCTGCGGGATACTGCGAGCACCCGCCAGGTTACTTGGGTTTCGTTTTAAACTCCTGTAGAAAGGGTCAACCAAAGAGAGAGCTGAGGAAGATGGATGCAGTGATGCTTGCTTGCTAGCTCGCTTACTTTAAACTACAGTGTTGCCAGTTTCGATCTTGGTTCTCCATCAATACCAAAAAAAAAAAAAAAAACGATCTTCAAGGAAAACAACCAACAAATCAAGATAATTAGTTGAATCCTCAAAGAGATTTCGTTACTCAAATAATTTTTATTACTTCCCGTGTATATTAATTAATCTCGAGTCATGAGATTGATAAGAAAAAAAATGAAGAAAAAAGGGGGGAAAAAAAGATAAATTTAGGTACCTTTCGTCATGTTATTTGATTGATTGGACAGTAACTAATGAGCGGAGGGAACTAATTGCTCTTGGTAAAAATTAGCTGGCAAAAACAAGGCTAAGCATACATAACGCCGCTGACTGACCCGTGACTTCCCTTAGTAAAAGATCACAAGACTACTTAAGCCGCTTCCTGACCACGACCTTCCGGTTCGACCTTCCCGATATATCCCGTTAATTATTTCGAGACCCATTCTCTTCCTTTCTATTTCTCATCATCATCATCATCATCATCATCATCATCATCATCGTCGTCGTCGTTGTTGTCGTTTACGTTTCCGTTTCGAAAGACTAATCTTTTCTTTGTGTTCCTCCTCCTCCATACCCCAAATTTTCGAATGCACCTTGCTTACAATCCCATTCACAAAATTTAAGGATTTCTAATAGGATTTTAATAAAAAGTTTGTCTTTAAAGTTAAATTATAAAATATAAAAGTAATTTTATTTTTTTTATTGACTCGAGTAATAAATTTGAGATAGAAGGGTTCGAAAACCAAGAATGAAGGTTTCTCGAAATCTTCAAAATCCCTTCTGGGCATAGACTAGAATGAAATAGAGAATAAGAACGAGGGGGATCAATTATGTTGCCTGTTGGGTTTTTAAATTCGTGTCGATTCTGGTTAGGAACAAAACCTTTTTTTTCCTCTTCTCCGATTCACCCTCACCTCCCTCATCCTCTTCTTCCTCCTCCTCCTTTTTCAAGACTCTCTTGATCTTTGTCTTCTTTCCCTTGTCTCTTGCAACACGAACTTTTGAAAGACAAAGATGGTGATAGTAGAATAGAAAGAAAAAGAAGTAGTACTCGAGTTCTCTGAGAGAACAGCGATCGATAAAATGTATCTGAAATAGGCTTCTGCGTTCGAGACAAAGGATAGCGAATAGGAACTCAGATGGTGGCTTTAAATCTTTGCAAATGTCATTCTCGTTGTTGTCCAACTATCAAATATTCATAAATTCAAACACCTGAATATTTGTAGGTACATCAAAGTATTTCAAACTCATACACCAGTATTAATTAACATTAACTATGATGACAATGAAATTATGTTTAAGAACTTTGAAAAAATGTAAGGATTCAGATTTACAAAATGAAAGATCGATCACGGTTTGTAACACCCAATGTAATTTATCTCATTCCGATTCGATTGGTATCTGTCTATCACATTAGTTACTTGTCTAGCATTGACCAATAGCGTGACAGCCTTAGGCAGCCTAGGCAGATGCATGGCAACGAGTTGACATCGAACGCTGCAGGCTAGCAAGCTAGCAACCTAGCAAGCTAGCTAGCTAGTAGGAAAAGAAAGAGAACAGTTTGAACACGCAAGGGAAGAACCGAACAAGCTAGCGAACAAGCAAGCAAGCAAGCGTACAATCCACCCTACATTTTTTGGAAAAAAGGGAACGCCATAACCTCGAGCATAGCACGCTCGTTTCGTTTTCGTCGTTGATTGTCGTTGTAAATGTATCTGTGGAACTAGTATAAAAGTATAGTAGTAGTAGTAGTTTGAGAAAGGGAGTCCCTAACACACAACCGAGTACGACACATAGAATAGTAATGAAGGATAGAGATACAAGGCGGGTCTTATGGTGTGTGCACGAGGTAGAGGGGAAAAGCAAGCGTCGGTGTCGAGCAGCCTCGACGGTGCTGAGCGTCGTCACGCGAGAACATAGCCAGCTGACGTCCTTTTCTTTTTTCTCTTTCTCTTTCTCTTTCTTTCTTTCTTTATTTCTTTATTTCATTCTATCATTCTTTCTCTTTTTTCCCCACCCACGCTATTCATGACTCTCCTAAACCCCTTACCCTTCTAACCCCCTTGTCTACTTCCACCAACCACCTCCTTTTTTTTATTCTTCTCTTTTGTTCCTAGCTACCAATGCACCTTTCTTCTTCTTATTCTACTTCTTCTACTTGTTCTTGTTCTTACGAATAACTTGGAAGAAGTAAGAAGAACTAGCAGAAACTCTTCTTTCCACCCACCCACGGGTGGAAACCGTGTGAATTCCGAGTTCCCTTTATCAACAGGCCGTCAGGACGCTTGGAGAACTCCAGGTGTTCGCCTTTTGCATTCGTAATATATCCTGCGTGTTTAGGAGGATGGAAGAGAAAGAACATTGTGTTAAAAGGAAGAGGGTTTTTCTTTTTTTTTCTTTCTTTTTTTTTTTTGTAAAAGGATTTTTTTATTTTTTTTTGGTAAAATTAATCAAAAGTACAAATTTATTTTTATATTATTTGACAATTTGTAGCTTTGAAATTGTATTATTTAAATAGGAAAATCTTAATTAAGATAATTAGTTGATAATCTAAAGGATCTCTAGGTGTAATTGGCATATATAGCATTACGGGAAGGGTAGTTTCAAAGTGTCACTCATCTTCTCTTATGTTCCTCCCCTACAATTATAGACGACCGTTTTCCATTTTCTCCCCCCACGTTTGTTCTACTTTAACATCCCAACTCGTTCTAGACTGACTTTTCTAACGCGTCCGATCTATGAGGGGGAGAGAAAAGTCACTTTTATGTTAGTCAACCTACCACCTGAATGAACGGAACAGAATTAAATGAAGTCAGGTTATAGTGAAGAATAGTGTTACAACTTTCAAATAATTTATATCAGTTAGATTCAATAATAATGATCATAATTCTGACTTCAAAAAATTATTCTAAAATATATTGTCCTATTTTATTGTTCAGTATTATATTTCAATTAATCCTATTTGGGTTACTGCTTTTTTTTAGTAATTCAAACTTTTTTTGATTTCTGTTCAGTTGGTTAGGTTCAGTAGGTTCTTGGGAATCTATTTTTATAATAAAAGCAATAATTGAATAATAAAATTAACTGTGTTTGAGGTTTATTTAAAGTCTCCCCGAACATATTATGAAAAAAAAAATATTAGGGTGTAATAAAATATATAGGGTGACTCTATCTATGCCTAATCCTGATGCTAAATATAGTAAACGTTTTTCGGAACGTGAAAGAAGGAGAAAGAAAGGAGAAAAAAGAACGATAATGTTACGTAGAAAACGGTCAAACACAATGTTTGCGGGCAACGCCTACCCATACTCATCCCAGTTTTACTGCCCGGCAGTAAAGTACGAAAATTATGATCCGAGCTTGTCACTGCTCCAGGCACTGAGAAATTCTTCGACCTGAACATTCCGTCTCTTTCTTTTCTTAGTCCACTAATACTAACACAAATATAACAAATACACACGTAAGTACTCATATAAGAATTGGTCCGAAAAGTAAAGGGAAAGAAATTGGGATGGGTTTATTTCGCTAATTTTCTCCCTTCCGTTCTGTAAGGGTTGTTATTTTTGTTCGTATTTTATTCACGGACTGATTACAAAAGAATTGGTAAGTTTGATAGGATACTAAATTCATTTGACAATTAAGTATTCCAAAACACTACTGTTATGTCAAATATTTGTTTTTCTTCGTTTGATTTTTTAAACAAAATAATAAATGGGATTGGATGAAAAGTTTTTATTTCCCAATCGTGAAATACAGTTAACAGTAACGGCAACAGCAGCAGCAGGAAACTCGGAATGGAATAAATGCGAAATCCCCGCGAAATTGCACTAAGGAGAGAAAGTTTCTCTTCTCGTGTCGGTGTGATCAAATTGCCAGTTCGCGGTTTAAATTGCATGCGTTTCTACGTGTCATTCGGATTCGAAGGAAATGTCACACACTCTAGGAAGAATAATAATAAGAAGAATAAGAAGAGAAGATGAGTGTCTTTTCACAAACTACTTGTCTTACTAATCGTTCTTACAATTTATTAATAGTTACCTATCCAAAGATATTCTCTTTAGATTTCGAATTTGATTGACAAGAGGATACCATTTCTATCTAGGGAATGATGATAAATTATCAAGTTTTTTCATTAGATGATAGATCTAGAGAAAGTTTTTAAAGTAGACAAAAATTAGTAAAAATCTTTAATAAACCTTTTAATGTAAGTTCATTTTTTTTTAAAGGTACATACATATCAGGTGATTTTAAAACTAGGACCTATCGGCTTTAGGAAATTTCTCATTCTCTCTTTCTGATTGTATATAGGTATCGCGAACGAGTAACGGCAGTACGAGTAACACACCGAGTCAGGGTCCTCCCGCTGCCTAATTGAATGGCATTTTATTTAGCACAGTTCCCCGCACACTGGATAGCTGGCATTTACCTCAATTACGTAATTCAGCGTATACAAGCTCAAGCGGGCAGCTACCCAACGCAACATAGGCATTGCAAAGGCTATAGTTCTGATGGTGTTGGTTGGTGTTGTTGGTACTCGTAATAGTTGTTGCAGTGTTGTGTAGTGGTATTGATGGTGGTGGTATTGGTAATGGTAATGGTGGTAGTGGTGGTAGTGGTAGTTGTTGTGCTAGTACCTCGCACGTTTTACTAGTGGTCTGTCAGTATATTAGTGAGAGAATGGTGGTGGTGGTGGTGGTGGTGGTCGGTCGACTGATGACACGTGTTTGCGCTACCGCCGCCATGCAATTAGCCCCCCAATGTAATTTCGCACCGTAAGAGCGTGCCACGCTCTTTTGGCCTAGTGCCGTAGCCGAGGGTACCTACATCGGTGGGTACCCCTGTATTACGAAGCGGGAAGTGATTTTGTTCGATCTCGCTTAAGAAATTCGATCCCTACGAGATGAAGATGATGAAAAATAAGAGAAGATGTTAGTAGTAGCTGTTTCATTCTCCGATCGTTCATGTCTAAACCCTTTCATTTTTCTCAGTTTCCATTTATTTTTTCTTCTCTTTTTTTTTTCTTTTAAGGTTAGGATATCCTATAGGTCAAATATAGATCAGTAGAAAATGAACATTAAACTATTTCGAAAGAAATAGAATCTTATCTTTTTTTTTTATTTAATAATTCTTTATGTCAATCATCGTACGATTGGTTAGATCCTAGATGTTTATATGACGTAACGTGACAATAGGATGCATCATTAGATTGCTGGTTATAATATCATCTTTAATAGTACCTACTTGGTAATTGTCTCTATCTAATAAAGTTGCACAGTCATCTTGATAAGAGACAATTCACATACATTTGCGTTAGGTCAGTGTTCTAAATAGGTTTTACCGATGATTCTCGTCTTAACGTTTGAAATAATTCATAACTTGTGCTTTGGGGGAGTTTCAGTTATTCTTTTCGTTTTAGTTGTTATTTTGGATTTTAATTTGATATTTTTTTCTTTTTCTTTTTCCTAATCACGGTCACGAGCTACCAGGAAGCGTTGTGTAACGTTTAAGGAACAACACCGAAGGCGTCGGGAAATTACCGTGACTATCCGACTATCCATCGTCGGTCTATTAAATTCTTGCGGTAATTTTAATAATCGTTCGGAAGTTTTCGGATTTTACGGAAAATAATTTCCGTCCTTATACTAATCCTCTCCTCTTAACTACCACTACCACAACTACCAACCCCTTCTCTCTTTCTTTCTTTCTTTCTTTCTATCTGGCTGGTTTTCACGTACAAGGAATGCACTTGAAGATGATAAGAACGATCGGTCATAAAATGTGTTCATAAAAAAGTTATCCAATAGTACTTTAGACAAAGTTAGGGGTCGTTTTTAACGATTAACACTTCGACAAAAAAATACAAGTAGAGAGAGAGAGAGAGAGAGAGGAAAAAAAAGTATCCTCTTTCGTTATCTTTATGACCATTACACAGGAAACAAGAACTCTCGTTGTGCCGTACACGAGTCATAAATATAAAAGTCATTTATTTTAATTACGATTTTGCAAGGCGATAGATAAAACAGATATACACACGAGTTTGAAAATTATTTACGTCGCTTGTCCTCAGGCACTTAAAATAAAACTACTAGCAAAGAGAGAGAGAGAGAGAGAGAGAGAGAGAGAGAGAAAGGTTGGTAGGTGGTAAACCTTTTTTTTTCTATATACACCTACGAACCTAGAGAGTATTTTTAGATTATTATCGTCAAGAGTGTCTTTTTTATTTGTAATTTCTTTTTTATCTATTTTATTTTCTTTCCTTTCAATCTCTTTCTCACCTCACACTCTTCGCTACTTTTGGACCCCCACCTCCCTCTTAACAGATAGATTTTAATCTTCGTTAGGTTGTAGTAGCATACGCAACACATTTGTGAGTTTTTTCGAAGTCCTATTCCCATTCCTTTTTTTTTTCTTTTTTTTTTTTTTTAGTTTTGTTCAACCACTTGATATATTCACTTTTAATGTCTTCACGCGTGGTGACTTTGTTTGTTATTCTCTTTCCTTCAGATTTACTCGGTGTAAAGTCACGATATCTTTTACCATTTCACGATTGGAGTAACCAACCATTGGATAAGATCCGTTGCGCAAAAGGAAAAAATCTGATTTGTGTGTACATACATGTAAGTAAATATTTAAGTGTGTTTGTATACGTGTGAAAAATTGGTACTTGGTTACGTGTTAAGATTTTACTTCTATTTGAACGATCTAATCTTACTTGGTTGATCTTCATTAAAGACTTGCTAGATAGTATCGCGAATGATGAATAAAAAGAAATAATAAATAAAAGAAATGAAAATTCGAGTTTTCTCATAGATCCGACGGATCGACGTTACCGGTAACAACGAACGGTGCTACGTAAGTAAGTAAAGTACATCGGCGAAAGGATAAAAGAGTAAAAAAAAGTTGTTGGAAAGCTCAGAACAGCTCCACCTCCAGCCATTGGTGGTCCATTCCCTTAGCGATCGGTTGATGGGCGGGGCCAAGGACGTTCTCGTCATTGCTCCTGTCGCGATGATCCTGACGTACAAAGAATTCTAAACAAATAACAATATTTATAACAAAATATATCTAACAATGTTTAAAAACAAAACTATTGATTTTGAATTTCCAAAGAATTTAATCATAATTTAAACATATATATAAGTAAGAATAATTTCAAGATATAGTTTTGTTAAATAGTTTGAAGTTGTCCAAATATAAAACAGTATAGTGAATAAGATATTGAAGTATAAAAGAAGAGAAACGATGATCCGTCAGGACGAGCAACGGGTAAGTGCGTTCGCTGGAGCTTCAGGTATAATCGTAGTCGCGTTCTGCAACTCGGTGAAGGTAAGAAAATTGTTTTATGGGATGTGGTCAATGTAAGCCACGCCACTCGGTAACCATAATGGCCTCCGGCTAACGAATGGGGATTGAGAAGACGGTTAGTCGGTGGTGGGGAGAACGAATCACGTTAGAGATTGACAGTCACTGTAGGCGTGGTTACCCGTAGCGCCACAGCGGCAACTTTGGGAAATTATTTACCGGGCTCGGGGAGAGGCTCAGGCTTCATTATGTATCATTATACCGGTCCGCGCCGCTCGGTATGCACTGCAGTTAGTGGCTAAGGCGCGCGCGTGTGTGCTTTTTCTCTTCTTCGTCCTCGTTCGTGTCGTGTCGTGTTGTTATCGTTGTCGTTGTCGTTGTCGCGGTCGTCGTCGTCGTCGTCGTCGTCGTCGTCAGGATTGCGATTCGTGATTCGTGATTTTTGATCTCGAATTTTAAATCGACATTTCGTGTGAATCGTTTTTTAATTTTTTTTTCTTGAGAGAGAGAGAGAGAGAGAGACGAGGAGAGAAAAGGATTTAGAAAAAAGTTTGTTTTTATTCTTCGCTAATTTAATTTATAAATCATTAGCGAATTTGTTTGTATATTTGTGTATATGTAGATATATACACAACGATTGATTAATTTAACAGAACGGGAAGGCGAACGCGCGTTCGCGCGTTTTTGACGAACATCGAGAGGAACCTGATGAAGTGTCGCGTGTGAAGGAAAAAAAATTGAAAAGAAGATAATAAAAGAAAGAGAAATAGATAAAATAAAATAAAATAAAAGGAATAAATAAATTTAGATATGTCGAGGGATTACGTTTGGTGCGAGGATACAAATATGAAGAGATTTATGGCGAGCTGACCGATCTACGGGATTAATCGAATTAGTTTTGGATTAAACTTGGGTTAAAAAAGACGAAAAAACAAGCAGAATAAAAAGCAAGGAAGGAAAACGAATCAATTAATCGAATAATAAAGTGCAACGAATTGGGAAAGAAGAAGGAAAAAAGTGGCCGTGTCGTTAAGTGGAGGTGAATTGAGTGAGAATAATTAACAAATAAAAAAAGGAAACAATTAAAAAAAAAAACGGGGTTTAGAAATAAAGGAATTAAAAAATAAAATTAATAGCAAGTTAAAGATCTCGTTGAAAGATTGAAAACTATCCAATGTCATTGGCTGTGGAAGAAGATAAAATCGAACTAATCCAAGATTCGGGCCCCGTACGGGTGTCGCGGTAGGGCGGCGGCGGCGACGACGTCGTCCGCGACAAATTTATCAACGCTCGAGGCCGCTCTCGAGCTCGGCTCGAAGGTGGAGAGGCCAAGCAGCACGACGACGCTCAATTTCACGGACCTGGGGAGCCCATTCGGGGCGGGCGACCCCTGTCCGTCAAGTACCCCGACCCCGAACAGTATGTCGGGTGGTGCCGGTGGTGGACCGTCGGGTGGCGGTCAAGCCGGTGGTGGAAACGGTGGTGGAAACGGTGGATCCGACATGGACCAACACCTTCATCATGGTGGACTTGGTTCGGTGACACCAGGACCACCTGGTGGTGGTAATAATGCTGGAGATAGTACAACATCTAGTACACCAGTATCTCAAACTGGTAAATCGGCATTCATCGAACTTCAACACAATAACCTTTACAACCCGGCAAGTTTACGGGGTGGATACCCATCTGGACATAACGTACCTGGTGCACATCAATTCTCTCATCAGGTCAGCGCCCTCGGACACCAATCCTCTGGTCCCGGTAGTGGGAATCAACAACATGCTGAGCCTGGATTCCCAAGTCCTAGGTCAGCGCTTGCTGGATATCCCTTTGGACCTATGCATCAACATAATACATATGGATATCATCTTACATCTTACGCGCCTCAATGTCCCTCGCCGCCCAAGGACGGTGAGTACCCTAACTGTATGTATTCGCAACTTTTTTACTATACTATTTTTATCCTTATACTTTTTCTTCTTTTCAAAGTAATTAAGTTATTTATCTAACTATTAGATCGCGTTAAATCTAACGACATGTAATCACATATAATTAATCATCTTGTTTATCTAAATTTGCGTCAAAATTATTTGAATTCGTTCAATCTCATCGATAGTTCCATATGTTTTTTAACGATCATTGTTTTTTACAACCCAGTAAAAACAACCGTTTCTTTTTCGGAAGTGAATAGGAATTAGGATAAAAGGGAATTTTAAAGAAAGACAACATTAGAGAAAGGTTAAAGAAAAATAGAGAGAAAATCTGGATCAGCAGGTAGCGGGTTCATCTTAAGCGTCGGTCGACGCCCCGTCGTTCTTCTTTCTTCCCTTTTTCATGGTGTATTACAATGCCATGAAACAGAATCTATGATATACGAGCATAAAAAAGAAAAATAGGAGAATCCCCTTTTTACGAACCCAAAAGAACAAAAAAAAAATTAAGAGGAATAAGAAAACACCGATAGAAGATGGTCAAAAGATAAAAGAAACAAACTTCAGATGATTCAAGTTAGGATTTTAAGGATTTACAAGAGATCGCGCGAAATTTCATTCGACGTTGTGTCACGTCCTAGTGACAACTAATTTCGAACTTTGGTACGTCAATTGTGCGAGTGTCCTTCCGATTAAGTAAAAGTATAAAAACTGTCATCCTCTGTTGTTACGATATGAAGAAGTGAGTGTATTTTTAGAATGGAATAAATACATTTTTTATATAAACACAGAACAAAGGTGTTTTCATATAAATAGATGTAAACAGATATTTCTAGAATAGGTCAAAAACAATCTTCTTACGAGTTTAAATATATGTTCCTATATTGAGTAAAGATGTTTTTATTGCTATGATGGTATGGAGTAGTGGGAAAATATGTGTGTGTGTGTTTCTTGCGTACGTGATCTTGAACACTTCGATCATGAAATCTGTTGCTCTCCGCAATAATGCAAAGTGGGGATTTCAAGCAAAAGTGTAGTTTAAGGTGAAGTACGCGAAAAGGGAAAGAACAAGAAGCTGTATAGAGAGAGGGATTTAGTATAAAAGCATGTAAAACGAATGAAACTTAGCCCCTTATATTCATCTTTCCTGCAGTGACTAAAATAATAATAATAATAATCTGATATTTTCGAAATTAGTTAACAAATCTATATTAGTAATAAATTTTGTTCTGTAACAAAAGTGCTTTAGCAAGAACCAAATCCAGTAACCTATAACACGGCGCTAAACACCAAAAGACTTGAAGAGTTTTAAATCTGACGATCAACACCAACGGAAGACCATCTTTCGGGGGATTCTTAATCACCTCTTAAGGTGACAATAGTAACATCGGATAAATCACTATCTCTTACTCGCTTAATAGGTTTCACTCTCTTAGCCCAGATCCTGGGTAAAGTACTAGCTTTACAGACTGACCCAAAATAGGGCATATATTTTTTCGACCGAGTAAACGCTGGTAACGTGACCGGATCAAAGAAAAATATCTTTAAAATTGTTCTTGCTCCTTGACATCCCCTTCTGGGACGTCACAGTTGTTTCTTTATTTCTCTTCTCACCCTTGCAATTCGCATTAGCGCACGACACACAACGTAATCACACCGTTGATTCTTTCTTCAAATTGTCGAGACTAATTACGTTTCTCATTATCAAACGTCGTACCAACCTGTGGTATAATATAAGTACTTTATCTGCTATCCTATCTCTTACTCACTGATGTTAACAGATATATCTTTTTCTCTCCCGGGCACTTATTCCAAGAATATTTTACTCCGTGAAATATCACATCATGTGCATGTGTGTATGTATATATGTGCACGCGTATGTGCCAAGGTTAACGAAGAAAAACACACATAAACATAACGTTAATATTAACAAAAAATAATAATAATTTACGTTAGTTTAAAATGCAAAAAAAGTTAGGTTATGTCATGTAATAAAAATGACATAATGTTAAAAATCTACACCGAGTAAATATCTCGATGACTTTTCTAACCAATTTTGGTGTAACCGTTTGAAAAGTTGATAGTTAAAAAAGTGTATGTTTGAAAATAGCTCATTAAATAAAAAAAAAAAGAAGGTTGATAGTGTTTCTTAACCTCATCGTTTCGACGTAGTTGGATTATTGTGGTTAATATCGAAACAGGTTAAAACTGTTTGATAGGGGATGAAGTGGAAAGTGTAAAGTAACGAGGAATTTCTGTTAGGGGTTGGTTAGTCATGCTAGTAGTCTCTTGAAAACCCTTCCTATGGACTCTTTCTATCTCTTTCTCTCACTCTTTCATCGACAATGTAACTCGAGTTTTCACTGTTTGTTGGAATACGTTGATATCTACTTTTTTCTACTTCTAATTCTATTTCTATTTCTTGTTCTTGTTCTTCCAGAACTTTTTCTTGTTCTTCTTGGTGGTCGACCGACAGGTCGTCGACAAAAACCCTCCAACAGTGGTCTCTGTGTAAATTCGTAATGACGCTTACGTTCTTCACCCTTCTCTGGTTTCTTCCATCACCCCTTTCTTTTTTCTTTTTCTTTTTTCTTTATCTTCACCCACAACCCTCATCTCTTCTACTTTCACGATGCTCACACGTTTTCTTTTCTTTTATTTGTCCCTCTTTTTTTTTTTTTTTTTTTATTCTTTGCATCGAAAATATTCCTTCGACACTCCCCCTTTTTAGATTTCTAACTAATCGAAATTGATAACAATTTTTATTCCACAAACCAAAACCCTTTCTTTCTGAATGTTTTCAGAATATTTGTCATTTGCGTTGCAGTTGAATGAACAACGTTGTTTTTCGATTTGTTTCAAGCTTGTGAATTACGAACTATGATCGTGAATAGTTTGTCGATTACTTGTGTCCAAATTGCAGACTAGAAATATATAAAACGTTTGAAAATAACTGTGCGTTTAAGAATGAGTATTGGGTAAAAGAAAAGAAAAGAAAAAAGAAAAAAGGGTTGTCTACTTTTATCGAAGGGATTCCCTAAACTTTTTTTCTTCTTCACCCTCATATGTTCTTTCTTTATTCCCTAAGAATCCTGAGTATTCGCATGTATCCGTTGGTTGTAATGATAGCTTAACAATCCACAATTTTGTTTTTCTTATTTTATGCGATTTATGAAAAGACTATATCGGATCATTCGAAGTAATGTAAGACCATTTCCTCTGAATTTCTTTTTCTACTTCGTTTTTTCTTTCAAACAGGATAAACGTGTAAGAAATAAAGGGTAACAAAAATAGTGTGTGTGTGTGTGTGTTGAAATCAGAGAAATTCTTGGTAGGTGTAATCAATTCGAATGATCACGGTGTTGTTGTTACTATTATTGTTGTTATTGTTGTTCACGAAAGAATTCTAAACGATATTACGTTTGTAAAGGTTCAATTTTCGAAAATGAAGGGGTTCGACGATCTCTCTCTCTCTCTCTCACTCATTCTCTTTCTCTTTAACAATTTTTCTATTATTCTTTTTTTATTTTGTTCGTAAATAACGTCATCATCGATACTCTGCGTTTCCATTATAGTATTTTCCTTTTTTTTTGTACTCTTCAATCGATTTGATAGAAAAAAAAAAAATGGGAGTAGAAAATAATAGAAAGAGGGGTTGGATGTAAAAAGGGTTTCGTTCGTAATAATCCAAATCGTTTGAGAAAAAAAAGTAAAATTTTGTTCGTACTTTTCATTTTCTTCCTTTTCTTCTTCTTCTTTTTTTTTTTCGAAAATGATCAACAAAGATTGCAATTTTTTTTTGAGAATTTTAGTGATAACAAGTACGAGATGTTATTAAAG